>NC_046367.1:262500-450363 GCF_011125445.2 Fundulus heteroclitus
ATCTCTATACTGATTGATACTGAGATTTTGTTTACTTTTCCAATTCATGAGGATAGTTTTCTTTGCGATGCATAAAGCAGTAAAAACCATGTAAACTATTTCTTTTTTCAGAGGACTTTCCTCAAAATTACCGAACAGGCAAACTGATGGGGATGGTGTAATCTTACAGCTCAAGCACCTTGATATATATATGTGTATATGTGTGTACAGGGGTTGGACAATGAAACTGAAACACCTCTCATTTTAGTGTGGAAGGTTTCATGGCTAAATTGGACCAGCCTGGTGGCCAATCTTCATTAATTGCACATTGAACCAATAAGAGCAGAGTGTGAAGGTCCAATTAGCAGGGTAAGAGCACAGTTTTGCTCAAAATATTGCAACGCACACAACATTATGGGTGACATACCAGAGCTCAAAAGAGGACAAATTGTTGGTGCACGTCTTGCTGGTGCATCTGTGACCAAGACAGCAAGTCTTTGTGAGGTATCAAGAGCCACGGTATCCAGGGTAATGTCAGTATACCACCAAGAAGGACAAACCACATCCAACAGGATTAACTGTGGACGCAAGAGGAAGCGGTCTGAAAGGGATGTTCGGGTGCTAACCCGGATTGTATCCAAAAAACATAAAACCACAGCTCCCCAAATCACGGCAGAATTAAATGTGCACCTCAGCTCTCCCGTTTCAACCAAAACTGTCTGTCTGGAGCTCCACAGGGTCAATATCAACGGCCGGGCTGCTATAGCCAAACCTTTGGTCACTCGTGCCAATGCCAAACGTCGGTTTCAATGGTGCAAGGAGCACAAATCTTGGGCTGTGGACAATGTGAAACATGTATTGTTCTCTGATGAGTCCACCTTTACTGTTTTCCCCACATCCGAGAGAGTTACGGTGTGGAGAAGCCCCAAAGAAGCGTACCACCCAGACTGTTGCATGCCCAGAGTGAAGCATGGGGGTGGATCAGTGATGGTTTGGGCTGCCATATCATGGCATTCCCTTGGCCCCATACTTGTGCTAGATGGGCGCGTCACTGCCAAGGACTACCGAACCATTCTGGAGGACCATGTGCATCCAATAGTTCAAACATTGTATCCTGAAGGAGGTGCCGTGTATCAGGATGACAATGCACCAATACACACAGCAAGACTGGTGAAAGATTGGTTTGATGGACATTAAAAGTAAAGTTGAACATCTCCCATGACCTGCACAGTCACCAGATCTAAATATTATTGAGCCACTTTGGGGTGTTTTGGAGGAGCGAGTCAGGAAACATTTTCCTCCACCAGCATCACGCCGTGACCTGGCCACTATCCTGCAAGAAGAATGGCTTAAAATCCCTCTGAGCACTGTGCAGGACTTGTATATGTCCTTCCCAAGACAAATTGACGCTATATTGGCCGCAAAAGGAGGCCCTACACCACACTAATAATTTATTGTGGTCTAAAACGAGGTGTTTCAGTTTCATTGTCCAACCCCTGTAGATAGAAGTCAGAGGCTTTAAGCACACCTGCCGCTTTCCCCCAGCACTAAAGTACTGGACAGCCTCTTGTCACCCCTGACTTTTGTTTCCAGGTAAAAATCATCAGCACCCTCCTCCCAGCCGGAGTGCTCGTATTTCACCTGAAAAATGTAATTTAATTTAAACACTTTAGTCACTGTTCTGTATTTGTGAATCCTATTTTATTTGCTTTATGGGTTGAATATATAATTCATTATTTCTATAGGATTTTATTTATTACTACCTTGTAGGTTACAGTTGTGCAGATTTTCCTTATTTGGAAATTTCTTGCAGTATTTTAAATGGGGTTTGAATTTTAAAGTTTGCGAGCTGTTTGAAGCAATTACATTTTAAAACGTGCTGGAAAATAATAGTGCTGTCAAATGATTAAAAATTGTAATTGCGATTAATCGTCCTTCAGCCGCACACCACATACATGCACATAAATACTAAAACGGCAGCGGGAAAAGGCTCAAATACGTGAGAAACCCGGAGGGTTTAGGGAGGGTTGGCAGTTAACGTTACTAACTAAACCTAAACCAAACAGGAAGTGAGCTGACGTCACTTCCGGTTTGCGGTAAGGCGTATTGTATCACTTCCTGTTTTCACTGCGTGAGCAACGGTTTGTTGCTCCAGGTTCTCTCGCTTTTATCTTTAATCTCTTTGCTGTAACATCTGTTTCTAACACAAAAGCACTTTTAAAACATTTTCTGTTGCTGCACATCACGCTTGGGAACTCCTCGTGTTTCACGGTTTGCTCTCTTGGCGTGGTAGAAGGGCGCTAGCCTAGCTTTAGCCTAGCCTAGCTTTAGCTCCACAATGGCTTCCTCTCCTACTATTACTTCAGCTTCTCCGTCTCTGACTAAGTCTCCCCTTATCTCCTGCTCTCTGTGTCAGATGTTTAGCTATTCCTCTGCCTCCTTTAGTGATAATGGTACTTGTAATAAATGTAGTGTTTTTGTAGCTTTGGAGGCGAGGGTGTCAGAATTAGAGTCCCGGCTCCGTGCTATGGAAAGACCAGCTGATAGCCGCCCCTCTGCTAGCGCGGAGCCACATAGACATAGCGTTAGTTCACTTAGTGGTCCTCCAGAAGCACCCGAGCAGCCGGGTAAGCAGGCCGGCTGGGTGACAGTTCGTAGGAAGCATAGCTCTAGATTTCAGCCCCCAGTTCACCACCGACCCGTCTGCGTTTCAAACAAATTTTCCCCACTCAGCGACACACCCGCTGAGAAGCCGATCCTGGTTATTGGGAGCTCAATAGTCAGAAACGTGGCACTAGAGACACCAGGGACCATAGTTAAATGCCTGCCAGGGGCCAGAACGGGCGACATAGAATCTTATCTAAAACTGCTGGCTAAGGATAAGCGTAAATACAGTAAGATTGTTATTCACGCTGGCGGTAATGACACCCGATCACGCCGATCGGAGGTCACTAAAGTTGGTGTTGCTTCGGTGTGTGAGTTTGCTAAAGCAATGTCGGACTCCGTAATTTTCTCTGGTCCCCTGCCTGATTTGACCAGTGATGACATGTTTAGCCGCATGTCATCATTCAACCGCTGGTTGTCTAGGTGGTGTCCTGAAAACGACGTGGGCTACATTGATAACTGGAGAACTTTCTGGGGAAAACCTGGTCTGATCCGGAGAGACGGCATTCATCCTACTTTGGATGGTGCAGCTCTTCTTTCTAGAAATCTGGCCGGATTTATTAGTCCTCCTAAATGCTGACAATCCAGGGTCCAGACCAGGAAGCAGAGCCGTAGTTTAACACACCTCTCTGCAGCTTCTGTACTGTTACCCATCCATTATCCTATTGAGACGGTGTCTTTCCCACGGCCAAAACTTAACAGATCAAAAACTTATCTAAAAGGAACAAATCATAAAAACCTAATAAAAATCAATACGGTTCACCTTGAACCTAAAAATAAAACAATTAAATGTGGTCTATTAAATATAAGGTCTCTCCCTCCAAAGACTTTGTTAGTTAACGAATTGATTTCTGATAAACAGATTGATTTGTTTTTGTCTCACAGAAACCTGGCTACAAGAGGACTACGTTAGTATAAATGAGTCAACTCCCTCCAATTATTCAAATTTCCACATTCCCAGATCTGTGGGAAGAGGAGGAGGAGTGGCAACCATCTTTCAGTCTGATTTATTAATTAGTCCCAGGCCAATTAATAACTACAGTTCTTTTGAACATTTAACCCTCAGTTTCCCTCATCCAAACTGCAAAGCAATAAAACCTCTTCTGTTTGTTGTTTTGTATCGTCCACCAGGCCCTTACACTCAGTTTTTGGATGAGTTGTCAGATTTCTTATCTGATTTGGTGTTAAATACTGATAAGGCTATTATAGTGGGTGATTTTAACATCCATGTTGACACAGAATGTGATAACCTTAGTGTAGCCTTTAAAACTATCCTAGATTCAATTGGTTTTGCTCAAAATGTGCATAAACCGACGCACTCTTGGCTCCATACTTTAGACCTTGTGCTGACATATGGCATTGATTGTGAAGAATTAACAGTATTTCCTCACAACCCTGTCCTATCTGATCATTTTTTAATAACATTTGAGTTTAATCTAACTGAGTTCTCCACCCCCAAAAGAGGGTTCCATTATAGTAGATCTTTATCGGATAATGCTGTATCAAAACTTAAAGAGTCTGTCCCCTTTTTAATATCCTCCGTATTGCAGAAATGCCCTGTAGATGGCAGCAATGTTGTTTCTTCCAATTCACAAATAGATGTCTTTGTAAACGGTATGACTTCGTCATTGCGTTCTGCATTAGACAATGTAGCTCCCTTGAAAAAGAAGGTGATTATTCACAGGAAGCTGGCTCCTTGGTTTAATTCAGAGCTGCGTTCCTTGAAGCACAATGTTAGGAAATTGGAAAGAAAATGGCGCTCTACACACCAAGAGGAATCCTACTTAATCTGGAAGAACAGTCTATTGTTGTATAACAAGACCCTTCGCAGAGTTAGAGCAGCATATTTTTCATCATTAATTGAGGAGAATAAGAATAATCCTAGATTTCTCTTCAGTACAGTTGCCAAACCTACCCAGAGCCACAGCTCTGTTGATCCATCCATTCCCTTAGCTCTTAGCAGTAATGATTTTATGGGATTCTTCATAAATAAAATTGATTCCATTAAAAATAAAATAATTGGCATCCTCCCAAACATGATTAGCTCATCCTCAGTAAGTGAGGCAGCATTGGAGGAATCCTTAGAACCTGCGCAGTGTCTGAACTGTTTAAAAGCAGTAGAGCTTTCTGAGCTATCTAAAATTTTAG
This sequence comes from Fundulus heteroclitus, assembly GCF_011125445.2. Lineage (NCBI taxonomy): Eukaryota > Metazoa > Chordata > Actinopteri > Cyprinodontiformes > Fundulidae > Fundulus > Fundulus heteroclitus. The sequence continues at coordinate 267,292 of NC_046367.1, forward strand.
CTTCATCTAAACCTTCTACCTGTATGTTAGACCCAATCCCAACCAAGTTGTTTAAGGAGGTATTCCCTCTGATCAGTGGTCCTATTTTAGACATGATTAATCTATCCTTGGTAAATGGATATGTACCACAGGCTTTTAAAGTAGCTGTTATTAAACCTTTACTTAAGAAACCTTCTCTTGATCAAGATGAGTTAGTAAATTACAGACCTATATCTAATCTTCTTTTCTTATCTAAAATTCTTGAGAAAGTAGTTGCTAATCAACTATGTGAACATTTACAAAGTAATGACCTACTTGAGGAGTTTCAGTCAGGCTTCAGAGCTCATCATAGCACTGAAACAGCTCTGGTGAAGGTCACCAATGATATTCTCATGGCCTCAGATAATGGACTTGTGTCTATACTTGTCCTGTTAGATCTCAGTGCTGCATTTGATACAGTTGATCACAATATTCTCCTACAAAGACTTGAGCATACTGTAGGGATTAAGGGAAAAGCATTAGGCTGGTTTAAATCTTATCTGTTGGACAGATTCCAGTTTGTTCATGTTAATAATAAATCTTCCTCAAACTCTAGGGTCACTTGTGGAGTACCACAGGGTTCAGTCCTTGGACCAATTCTATTTACTATATATATGCTTCCGATTGGCAAAATTATCAGACAGCATGGGATTAATTTCCACTGTTATGCTGATGACACTCAGCTATATTTATCCATAAATCCTGATGAATCCAATCAGTTACTTCGACTGCAGTCATGTCTTGATGACATCAAAAGCTGGATGACTTTAAATTTCCTGCATTTAAATTCTGACAAGACAGAAGTTGTAATCTTTGGGCCAGAGTCTTCAAAAAATAAAGTTCTTAATCAATCCCTTAATCTGGATGGCATTAACTTGGCCTCTGGTAATAAAGTTAAAAATCTTGGTGTTGTTTTCGACCAAGACATGTCATTTAAATCTCATATTAAACAGGTTTCCAGAGTTTCCTTTTTTCACCTCCGGAATATCGCCAAAATTAGAAACATTCTGTCCAGGAGTGATGCTGAAAAACTAGTCCATGCATTTGTTACTTCAAGGCTGGACTATTGTAATTCTTTACTATCAGGAAGTCCACAAAATGCAGTTCGAAGTCTTCAGCTGATTCAAAATGCTGCGGCAAGAGTTCTGATGAAAATCAACAAGAGGGATCATATTTCTCCTGTTTTAGCTTCCCTTCATTGGCTTCCTGTTAAATCAAGAATAGAATTTAAAATTCTCCTTCTAACGTATAAAGCCCTTAATAATCAAGCTCCATCATATATCAGAGCTCTGATTACCCCGTATGTTCCTAACAGAGCACTTCGCTCTCAGACTGCAGGTCTGCTGGTGGTTCCTAGAGTCTCTAAAAGTAGAATGGGAGGCAGATCCTTTAGCTATCAGGCTCCTCTCCTGTGGAACCAACTCCCAGTTTTGGTCCGTGAGTCAGACACCCTATCTATTTTTAAGACTAATGTTAAAACTTTCCTTTTTGACAAAGCTTATAGTTAGAGTGGCTCATACCCTGAGCTACCTTTATAGTTTTACTGCTATAGGCCTAGGCTGCTGGAGGACATCAGGGTCTAATTTTCTCACTCTACTGATTTCTACTGTTCTTCAGTCTACTGTTCTCCAGTTTTGCATTGTATTACATTGAAATGACTGTCGTCATTTCAGCTTTTAACTTTTGCTCTCTCTCTTTTTCTTCATAGTAGGTACACCTGGTCTGGCGTTCTGTTAACTGTGACATCATCCAGAGAAGACGGCTCACCCGCTACTTCCATCTAATGTAGAACAGATTACTAGATCAATGTGTGCTTCTGTGCTTTTTTGTTTCTCTTGTTGTGTCTCTGCTCTGTCTTCTGTAACCCCAGTCGGTCGAGGCAGATGACCGTTCATACTGAGCCCGGTTCTGCCGGAGGTTTTTCCTTCCCGTTAATGGGTGGTTTTTCTTCCCACTGTCGCTTCATGCTTGCTCAGTATGAGGGATTGCAGCAAAGCCATGTACAATGCAGATGACTCTCCCTGTGGCTCTACGGTTCCCCAGGAGTGAATGCTGATTGTCGGGACTTTGATGCAATCAACTGGTTTCCTTATATAGGACATTTTTGACCAATCTGTATAATCTGACCCAATCTGTAATATGATTGAACTTGACTTTGTAAAGTGCCTTGAGATGACATGTTTCATGATTTGGCGCTATATAAATAAAATTGAATTGAATTGAATTGAACCTTTGAAACACATAGCAGCTAGTTAAAAGTACATTACATGCCTGAGTGGTTGTCAGCACTAACGGTTAGCAGGTGCCAGAGCCCGTCTGAGCACAGCTTACCTTTGTACGAGTTACTGTGTTCCCACTGTTTGCTGGCTTTATGATCTGCCGCTCCTGAACCCATCCATTCATGAACTGCACATGAGACTCCAAGGACTTGTAGCTTTGGAACTTTTATGAAGTATAGGAGCTCACACCACAAACAAGGTAGCCGAAGACAACTGATATGCAAAACAGTGGCAACAAGTGGTCGTCGGCGCTCCATAATAATGCTGATTTTGTCAACATACCGGTCCCTGGCTTCTCTATTTAATGTGTCCCGGTAAATTTCAGATCCTTTTCGGGATTTTAACATATTTTTTCTATCTATTCTTTCTCAACTCTACTTCTACGTCTCTTCATTCAACAACGTTATGTCAGAGGTATTTTAACGTTGCGTTGCCATCAATATGGCCGCCACGTCCCACAATGCAACGCGGATCCCAAGCCCTATCTGGAGCAACAAACCGTTGCTCACGCAGTGAAAACAGGAAGTGATACAATACGCCTTACCGCAAACAGGAAGTGACGTCAGCCAAATGGAGGTAGCAGCCAAACGCAAAAACGCAAAAATATGTAAATCCATATTCAAACAATTTGTGGCTCACCGGCTCCTTCTCTTTGGAACAAACTTTCCTGCAGTGTCTTCACCCAGTCACCCACCCTCACAGTGCTCTTTGCTGCCCAGTGAATGAACATCTCCCAACTAATCCCTTGATTATCTCCACCTGGAGTCCGCCATCTCCAGGTTGGGAGACGCCCTCACCCAGTAAGAGAAGGGCGGGGCATTAATTCAGCTCAACAGTCATTACTCCATGGTCAAATCCTGAGGCAAAAATGGACATGAGGGTTTTTAAAATTAAAAACACTTGAAGCTAAATGAAGTTGGGGTAAAATACAAATGTATATTATAGAAACTCCTGTATTACAATTACCTTAAAATTTGCACAGATGGTTATAAAAACACTAAAGGGTATGTGGGACTGGAAATGTATATACCAGTGTTTCAAATATGTATAACTAACACATTATCAGGACATGTCAGAAATGGTAGCAGTCATAATAGATTTACAGTGGGTGGAGGTTAGACCAGATAGGGTGGTGATATGCATGGACTGAAAGGCAGTTATAGAAAGTATTCAAGGGACAGGAGACAACAGAAAAGACTTATTTGAAATTCAAGATAGTTTATTTAGGTTATAGAGGGATAGTTCAGTTTTGTTGGGTACCAGCAGAGGAAGGAGTAAAAGCTAATGAAATGGCAGATAAATTGACTAAAAGGGAATTAAAAGGAGGTAATAAAACGCATTATTCCTTTTGGAAAAGGGGAGGGTAAATCCTTTATCAAAAGTAAAGACATGGAAATTTGGCAAAAGAAGTGGAATCAAGGTGAAAAAGTAAGAAATTCATATAAAATATAAAAATCTGTATCAACAAGGAATTTTGGTGAGAGAAATAGAAAAGAAGAAGTAACAATGGTGAGACTAAGGGTAGGGCCTACTTATCGTCATGGTATATTGTATGTGCTTCTGTGCTTTTTTGTTTCTCTTGTTGTGTCTCTGCTCTGTCTTCTGTAACCCTAGTCGGTCGAGGCAGATGACCGTTCATACGGAGCCCGGTTCTGCTGGAGGTTTTTCCTTCCCACTAATGGGTGGTTTTTCTTCCCACTGTCGCTTCATGCTTGCTCAGTATGAGGGATTACTGCAAAGCCATGTACAATGCAGACGACTCTCCCTGTAGCTCTACGCTTCTCCAGGAGTGAAAGCTGCTTGTCGGGACTTTGATGCAATCAACTGGTTCCCTGATATAGGACATTTTTGACCAATCTGTATAATATGATTGAACTTGATTTTGTAAAGTGCCTTGAGATGACATGTTTCATGAATTGGCGCTATATAAATAAAATTTTATTGAATTGAATTGATAGATTCAGTTCCTTCAAAAATATGTTACAGGTATTCAATACCTTTACTCTTCCAGTAAGGGAAGTTTGTCACATTAATTTTTTGTAGGCTGTCAGGATTATTCCAGATAGGTGTACGGCTGCACAGGATAAGTGATGACTCCATCATTTTAAGAAACTCCCACCATGCTGTCAGAGAAGAGCTGATATTGATATTTTAAAGCAAGCCTGCGGTTGTATGTTTGAGTTAATAAATGGCAAGTCAGAAATCCTGATAATATATCTTGATTCTGTTCTGTGTCTTTAGGGATTATATTTTAATCATTTTGAGATGTATTGTAGCCTATTTGCTAAGTAGTGATGGACATTTTTGACCAATCTGTGTAATCTGACCCAATCTGTATAATATGATTGAACTTGATTTTGTAAAGTGCCTTGAGATGACATGGTTCATGATTTGGCGCTATATAAATAAAATTGAATTGAATTGAATTAAATTATATAATTGGGAGGAAGACAATGATAAATGTGAGGGATGTGGAGCAAAAGAAAAGGTAGAAAATGTATTGAACTGTGAAATGTACAGAAATTAAAGAGAGACTGTGTGTAGTGAAAGAATGGAAGGAATACTGGGAAATGAAGGGAACAAAGAGAAAAGCTGGTCAATTTGGAGAGCGTCGTTTATTTATCTGCGTAACACAAAACTAAAAAACAGAATTTAGTGGGTGGAAGCTATTGATGTTACACACCAGTGTATTGTAGGTGGCGCTATGCACCTAGAAGCCGCTTGCAAGCCGCCATGATAAGAAAGAAGAAGAAGGAAACAGCTGACGCGTTGCTACACTGTTTTTAGCTGTATATAAAATACATCCAGCTGCCATTGATTTGCAGCGTTTGCTTTCGTCCAAAGGGGTTTTAATATGAGGCGGTGATTGGAAGCAACACAAGCTGTTTGTGTCAAAATAATAGCGGTAAATCCAGAAGGCGTTTGAGAAGCTGTACCAGAATATTAGCGGTAAGTACAACTGTCTCTGTTTAGCTGTGTGAGTTACTAATTTACAGGACACAGAAAAGGAGAGTCATTTATTTATAGTGCACCTCATTTTGCCGTAAACGTACTACTATGCTGCTTCATGTTTTGGTTCAAGACTGCGAGCAGATCTAGTTTGTGGATACAGTCAAAATACGTGTCAGTAGGCCTCAAAATCATGCGTCAATATGTGGGGTTAAATAAATATATTTCCCTCTAAACGGGGAGAAATTTGTCTCTGCGTTTAACCCATTCATAATAACACCCGCCACCTATAACAGGAATCGAACCGGGTTCTTGCGGCCTTCTCAGAACGCAAGCGGGCTGCTCCCCTTGGATGCTGGTCCAGAGAAAACACCAGAGAAAGAGATTTAGAAAGAGATTTAGAAAGAAGCACAAATAGAAACAGTTTGAGGTTAGTTGACAGCACTGTTCTGAAAAGGGTTGAAAAGTTAAAACCCTCATTGCAAGGTCTTTTAAAATGCAAAATGAAACTGATATAAAGTTCAGCAATAGCAAAAGCTGTCAAATAATGCAGACATAAATAATCTGAAGCAAACATGTTTCAGTCACACAAAGAAAGAACATTAAATCTTCACTTGAGATTTGGGTCATTGGCGTGACACCTCCATCTTCTGTCCAACTGCATTTATTTCAGTTTAAAAGGTTGATATGCATAAAAATATACCATATATGTAGTACATCTATTATAGATCATTTCCTTTTTTTTTTTTAGATATTTTCTTTTTTTGTAATCTTTTCAAACGTTTAAAGTATCAAATCAGTCCACTGTCCAGCCTCAACTACTGTTTTGTAAACATGACTCTAAATTTATTCAAATTTATTTTCGGCCATTTTTGGCATGATTCCATATGAGTTTTGCAGTCCTGTGTAACAGTTCTAAGTGTTCCCATTTCTATTGCCAACATAATATTCAAGCAAACTTTGTCCAATGATTTGCATTTTATGAAATATCATGTGGTGCGACCATCTAACAATCACCACTTTGGGACTTTGGGGGTGTCCCAAAGGGCGGTGGAAGAGGGGGAGAGACATGCGGCAAAGGACCGCGGGTCAGAGTCGAACCCAGGTCGACCGCGTCAAGGTCTAAGGCCTCCGACATGGGTCGCGTTACCCGCTGCGCCACCATTGCGCCCATACTTGTGCTTTTATATTCAAATGATAATTTAAAATTTTATACAGTTTCCCAACAGCCAGTGTCAGGACAAAAACCCAAACATGTTCCAGCTTTTGTCTCCAGAGGGGCACCAGGCAAAGATGCCCGCTTTTCCCCTCAATGTTTACTATTTTTATTTAACCACCAGCAGCAACAATTAGACAATCTAATGATATTAAGGGTATAAAACCAGTATAGAGCATAAAATAAGTCTTTATGTGCTTTATCTCCAGCACTTAAACATCTCATTGGGGGCATGCTCGTGGCGTAGCGGGTAGCGCGACCCATCTTTGGAGGCCTTTAGCCCTCGACGAGGTCAACCTGGGTTCGAAGCCGACCCACGATCCTTTGCTGCGTGTCTCTCCCCTTAGTGATGGTGAGATGAAGCTTCATAAAGCATTGAAGCGTTCAATCCAATCGGTTCACTCACGTGTCGAAGCTTTAGGGTGCTTCATTTGCTCTATTGTGCCAAAAGTGTACAATAAATGTCTGTCTTTATGATACAAAGTGAAAAGTGGAAACAAGGGAGAGAGTTTTCATGTGAATGTGCTTGTGTTACTGTTTTTTGACTGCTGACACAGTCAGTATTTTATTGATTTTTATTTAAAAATAATAACTTCTGCACAGTACTCGGCTTCAGGCAGTTTCTTTTCTTTAAAACTATTTCACCTGCTTTAGAAAATACCCTTTCACAAGGCACAGATGAAGCAGGGGTACAGAGAAAAGTAATAGCAAGTTTGTATAAGTTGAGATATACTTTTTTCTCTCTTTCCCAATATTCCAGGGGGTTCTCCACTCTGGCGATGTTTTGTTCACCCAAGTACGTCTGCACCTCCACTGTTGCATCTGAAGTGACATTTTCAGCCCTAGTCTGTAAGACTGTGGTGTCCAAACGATGCCACAGTTTGCTTCCTAAGACAAACAGACAGGCTGTAAGGGACTAAATACAATAATTAATAATTGTTAAACAACAATAAGAGTATATGCAGTATCTATTACCTCGAGTCACAGGCTGAGAAGCTTCTGATGTGTGTGGTTGGGAGGAGGACGAGTATGGTATGATCACTTCCAATATAAACTTGTACATAAAAGGATAGTTGTGTCCATATTAGTCAGAAGTTGTGCATAACAAACATTTGTAAACTCATAATTATTTAAATTGCATTCAAAAGATACAACATACAGTTTAAATAGTTACAACTTCAATAACTAATAAATACAAATTTCAAGTCTAAATTTGTGCTTTACTCTTTATGAACACAAACAGCAGCGGCTGCTTGAGAATACGGATTTTTTCTTTGAGAATACGAATTCACAACAGTGGTCTGACGTCACGGTTTCCAAGGCTGGTTAATGGAGCACAGAGTGCGAAGATAGGAGCGGCGCATGCGTTCTTCAGACTGACCGTCTCTGAATGCATCGCGGCCGCAGCTTCATTCCAGACAGCGCAGAGATCACAGTGGTAAGTTAAAAAATTCCCTTTTCTGCTGCTGTTGTTCTTCAAAAGTACGTTTTCAGGTAGTTTGAAGCGAGAACATTATACTTTTAAGCTTCCCTATGTGGCCTGTTTACAGAGTTAGTGCGTAATTTTAATAAAAAGTCCGACGTTGAGCGTCTGTGCCAACTGGTAGGTTTTTTAAGATTGACAGCCTATTTCCTACTTTTATCTTTAAAAAAACAACATTGAGGATGGTATTAAACATGTGATCACGTTGAAATTGTGACTATTTATCTGTAAAGAATTAAAATGAAAACATAATTTTTATATATTAGTAACAGTAAAGGGAGTAGGTTACAGTGATTAATCTATAAATTGTGTGCAGTTAGTTAAGTTAATTATTTCAGTGAAATGGTAGAAATACCAGAGAAGGGAAGCCATTTGTTCCATTTACTACTATACATTTTACCTTTTCTTTCTTGAGAACTATAATAATCTGCATGTTAACCACAAATAGTTTTATGGTGTGAAAAGGTGAGAATTGAAAAAACAATTATGGTAATATTTGCCATTTTTTATTTACAGGAAGAAAAAGAAACAAAATATGTGAGGATAAACACCTCTGTGCCAATCCTCCAAATATTTTTTAATGAAGGCGACCTGAAACCAGCCTTCAGGCTGAACAGGGCCACCATCGTCCTCCTCCTTCACCTGCTGCCCATCAGAAGGTCCATGGATGGCCACAGGAGATAGAGGTGCTGCTGACCCTCTACTGGCTGGCCTGTGGAGCATCCTATAGGAAAACAGCTTGCCAGTAAGATCTCTTACCTTCTTGTCCTTAAATAGAGCTAGCAATGACACACAATTGATAGATTATATTAATTGGATAGAAGATTAAGACAGATCAGCATATTACCTAAATTACAAGTTAATTTTATATTTGGTACAGGTCTAGTGGAGGCACGCTACAACAGGCACCACGCCAAGGCTGATTAACATCATTGAGCGTGTCTTTGGTGGTCTGAAGACACGGTGGCATTCCATCTTCTTAAGGGTGCTGGAGGTCCGCCCGACGTTTGCCCCAAAAGTAATCGCCGCCTGCTGCATCCTCCACAATATTAGTATAGCAGCAGGTGATCAGCTGGACATGGAGGATGAGGAGGTTGACCCAGAGGAGGATGAGGAGGTGGATCCAGAGGAGGATGACCATCCAGCGGCTGAAGACAGGAAGCTGCTCCAGCTGGCTGCATGTTTAAGTGAACATGACTACACCTGACCTAATGTAGATCAGTTCTAGTCATGTTCACATGCTGCTTCATTTCATTTTTTTCACTACCTGTAAAAATACATAAAATAATTAGTAAATTAATTTCCATTTCAACTATTTTTAATTGTATGTTTGTAGGTGTTGTCTATTTGTATAAGATGTTAATAGAAGTTATTTCTTTGTTTTTAAACCACGTTAGTAACTGTTAATAATTTGTTGAATATATTACACCTTCATTCTGTTCCAAAGATAAAACATTTGTCTAAAATAAATATCTGTATTTTTTCATATATTGTTACTATTGTTTTCTTTCCCTCTTTCTTCTCTCAATTCTTCGTGTCCTCACTCAGATGAAACTCACTTAGATAGGAAAAACATTTATAGAATTTATTTATTTATAGATTTTATATTAAGGCTGGACGATATAGAAAAAATCATATTGATAAAAAAAATGCATATTGATCGATAGATAATTATCAAAAAGATTTAAAACCTGGCTCTTATAATATTGCTAAATGACTTACTTTTAATATATCACACACAAACACTCAATCCCAATTAAATTCTTATTTAACCAACATTTTTAACCATAACTGATTTTTTTTTTTTTTTTTTATGAAAAATGACTCAACTTAAGAGACCTGGGTGATGTTATTAAAAACTGACAAAGAATAAACTAATGTGACCAGCGCAGTTAGAGAAAAACTTGCATCCCAGAACTTTATATCACGGATCAAGAGTGGCGAGTAGTTGTTTGAAGCCAGGTTTTTCAGCTGCAGACAACAGCAGCATATCCATCACTATAAACCATGTTATTGCATGCGTGATGTCCTTATGCCGCCAGGACTCTTTATCACAAAGAAGGAAGCCCAGTTTAGCTGCTATACCTGCTTTGTTTTGGAAGAACTTCCAGAAGATTCCTAAATTTCTAGATTCTAAATTTCTAATTTCGTCATTCCTAAAGAAGATGACGCGGAGTCGCGTGGGGCTGACACAGCTCGCGTTGCGGCGGGTGTGAGTGGCTTACGTGATGAAACAAGTTGGTTGCGTTAGCAGACTTTGTTTTTAGCGGTTCCTTGCAAATTTTACAAATCACTGTGGTTTATTTCCGTCAGGCTGGCGAACTAGTAAAACCCCGTTTTGGGACCGTTTCCTCCGCCGCTCCTTGCTGCGACATATTCACGTGCTCTGTGTTGTGGTTTGAGAGGGCGGGGCTTTGTGGCGGTGTGCCTGGGTCCGCGATTACGATTGGTTGAGAGGAAGCAGTGACTGCAGCATCAACTAATACGATAGGCTGAAAGGAAGGAAGGAAAACTGTCTCTATAACCAACTCTTATCAATTCAATTCTATTTATATAGCGCCAAATCATGAAACATGTCATCTCAAGGCACTTTACAAAGTCAAGTTCAATCATATTATACAGATTGGGTCAGATTATACAGATTGGTCACAAATGTCCTATATAAGGAAACCAGTTGATTGCATCAAAGTCCCGACAAGCAGCATTCACTCCTGGGGAACCGTAGAGCCACAGGAAGAGTCATCTGCATTGTACATGGCTTTGCTGCAATCCCTCATACTGAGCAAGCATGAAGCGACAGTGGGAAGAAAAACCACCCATTAGCGGGAAGGAAAAACCTCCGGCAGAACCGGGCTCAGTATGAACGGTCATCTGCCTCGACCGACTGGGGTTAGAGAAGACAGAGCAGAGACACAACAAGAGAGACAAAAAAGTGATCCGTATGGATTTGTATTAGATTTTTATGATTTGTTCCTTTTAGATCAGTTTTTGATCTGTTAAGTTTTGGCCGTGGGAAAGACACCGTCTCAATAGGATAATGGGTGGGTAACAGTACAGAAGCTGCAGAGAGGTGTGTTAAACTACGGCTCTGCTTCCTGGTCTGGACCCTGGGTTGTCAGCATTTAGGAGAACTAATAAATCCGGCCAGATTCCTAGAAAGAAGAGCTGCACCCTCCAAAGTAGGATGGATGCCGTCTCTCCGGATCAGAGACGGCATCGACCCTTTTTTCCCCCTTATTGTGCCACACGTCTTTCGATTGATATATTTTGTTATTAAATTATCGTCCAGCCCCATTATATATGCTGCTGTCATCCTTGGGAGACATTTACAATTTATTCCAGCAAATATTGAGTTAATAAAGCAACACGCGTCAGCCTGATAAACACAAAACAAATAAATCAGACTCTTTTTTTTAAATTACCAACTCTGTAAATAGGGAAGCTTAAAAGTATAATGTACTCGCCTCAAACGATCTGAAAACATACTTTTGAAGAACAACAGCAGCAGAAAAGGGAATTTTTTAACTTACCACTGTGATCTCTGCGCTGTCTGGAATGAAGCTGCAGCCGCGATGCATTCAGAGACGATCAGTCTGAAGAACGCATGCGCCGCTCCTATCTTCTCACTCTGTGCTCCATTAACCAGCCTTGGAAACCGTGACGTCAGACCACTGTTGTGAATTCGTATCCTCAAAGAAAAAATCTGTATTCTCAAGCAGCCGCTGCTGTTTGTGTTCATAAAGAGTAAAGCATAAATTTAAACTTGAAATTTGTATTTATTAGTTATTGAAGTTGTAACTATTTAAACTGTATGTTGTATCTTTTGAATGCAATTTAAATAATTATGAGTTTACAAATGTTTGTTATGCACAACTTCTGACTAATATGGACAAAACTATCCTTTTATGTACAAGTTTATATTGGAAGTGACCTTACCTCATAGACGAGGGGGAGGACGGGCTGTTTCGAATAATGGCAGCACATTCAGCTGTGAGTCTCTTCTCGGCCTCTGCTGCTTTATTTGGGCTAAAGAAGCCTAACTTTTTGAATCTGGGATCTAGCAGTGTCGCCAGTGACATTGTGCTCATCGATTGCAGTGTGAACAGCTTCTCCCGTTATTGTCTCTTCAGACTCTCAGCCATTATTAGGCTTCCTGGAGTTTGGAGAGTTCTCATTCCCTCCTCCAGTGCGTGGTGTAGCATTGACAGAAGGGGGATTACTTTAGATCCAGATACCCTTTTTCTCCTCTGACAGCTTGACCGTGGCATCGTTGAATGGAGACAGCACTTTTAGAGATTCTGCAATCATACGGTATTGTTCTGATGACAGTGGGGCAACATCAGTGCGAAGACCTGCCAAAGCTGCTCCTACAGGTTCCCTGAGGTTATAAACACGTTGGAGCATATGGTATGTGCTGTTCCAACGTGTGTCCACTTCCTGAACCAGCTTCAGTGCTGGCTGTCCCATTTGCTCTTGCACCTGTGTCAGCCTCTCCTAGAAAATTAGCAATCAAAAAGTGATCAATGCAGGTGTCACTGCAGCAGGACAAAACTGCAATGAAATAAAGAACTTCACCTTTGCAGTGGTGCTGCTCTTGAAATAGCCCACTATATTTCCTAAGTTTGCCTGGATGACAGACAGCACAGTAAATTCAAAGTATGCGGCCCGCAATTTGTGTGACGCAAACAAAGCTCATTGGCACAAGCCCCAGGGCAGTCAAACCTTTTTACAGTAGCAGGCCACACACTATCAGGTAGGAGGGTGCACTTATGCCGGTGCCCGAGCCCCGGAGGGGAGAATTTAGAGAAATAGTCTCCCTGATGTATTTTGGAAGCTTTGAAGACAGGTGATTATTTAAACAATAGAGTCAGAGTGCATGTTTTAAATTGAATAAAAGGCAATAAAAGAAGTGAATGATCAACTCTTCAAAAACCTTTGTTTTTTATTATTATTCTTAAAACATTTTTTCACATGATGTTATCATCATGTTTTAACAAGGTAAGGTAATCTCCATTTGCATAAAATTTGTTTAATTTGAATTACTAGCACCACATAAAACAGATCAGATATTCATCTTATTAAAATTATTCACAGTTCTGTTCTAAAAACGACCGTAACATTTCTTCACAAATGTCCTCCACAATAGTGAAGGGCTGGGAATCCTCAATCACCATATTGACCAAGGCCTCATCCACATCCTTCTTCTCTCCTGATGACAAAAAAATCCATCAATCAGATTAATTAATTATTTACAGTATCAGTTAATGGTGTCTAAAACAAACGTACAATGTCATTTTATATTTTTATGCTGTCTTATCATTGCATCCTAAAATGGCTTACCTGAGCCTGGTCCACCTTGGTTGGTGTCCTTGTTTTCTTGGAGGGCTCTATAATGCCTCAGCATAGATGAGGTGTTGTTGTTGTATCCAAGTTCTTTGGAACGCAACAGACACTTCACCTTTTAATATACCAGAATTAGAAAAGAAAAACATTAGAACAAGGCATACGTTGTGTTGCCGCATTTATTTATATTACACTATTTATTATTACAATGTACACACCTTATTTGGTGAGATCAAGTCAAAGTGTTCCCAGACAGGGGAATATCTCCTTTTTGTTGCTGGTTCCATTGCAAAAAAAAAGAGGCTTTAATAGATGTCTAGCAAATTTGCTATCAAGTCCCAAGTACACAAAATGTGAAGGGGGATCAATTGCATTTTGCTGGCCCTTATATTTGAAGTAAACCGCCAAACCGCGAACCACTTGTGGTATGGCCGGCTCGCGAGTCTTCAAACGTCACCACATACGTCATTGATACAAGCCTCGATACGCGCTTTACAGAAATCATCCTGGATTACTCGACACATGCTTCGAAGCCTCGATACGGAGGGACACATCACTATCTCCCCTTCTTCCACCTCCTTCCTGTCAGTCTACTATGAATAAAAGTGAGCCGCGAAAAAAAAAGCATCTCTCTCTCTCTCTCTCTCTCTCTCTCTCTCTCTCTCTCTCTCTCTCTCTCTCTCTCTCTCTCTCTCTCTCTCTCTCTCTCTCTCTCTCTCTCTCTCTCTCTCTCTCTCTCTCTCTTAGATTACTAGAATTTTTCTCAAAGGTTTCAGATTATTCTATAAATTGGTCAAAATCTACATTGCTGCCAATTAACTGCTCTTTACAGAACCCTGGGTGCTTCGGGTGAAATTTGACAGCCCCTCCACTATACTCAAAATTTCTGGGGAGAACCCTGAGACTAAAGATAAAGGATGACTAGATCTGCCTAACATCCATCACTACTTAGCAAACAGGCTACAATACATCTCAAAATGATTAAAATATAATCCCTAAAGACACAGAACAATCAAGATATATTATCAGGATTTCTGACTTGCCATTTATTAACTCAAACATACAACCGCAGGCTTGCTTTAAAATATCAATATCAGCTCTTCTCTGACAGCATGGTGGGAGTTTCTTAAAATGATGGAGTCATCATTTATCCTGTGCAGCCGTACACCTATCTGGAATAATCCTGACAGCCTACAAAAAATTAATGTGAAATTAATGTTCAATACCTTTACTCTTCCCTTACTGGAAGAGTAAAGGTATTGAATACCTGTAACATATTTTTGAAGGAACTGAATCTATCAATTCAATTCAATAAAATTTTATTTATATAGCGCCAATTCATGAAACATGTCATCTCAAGGCACTTTACAAAATCAAGTTCAATCATATTATACAGATTGGGTCAGATTATACAGATTGGTCAAAAATGTCCTATATCAGGGAACCAGTTGATTGCATCAAAGTCCCGACAAGCAGCTTTCACTCCTGGAGAAGCGTAGAGCCACAGGGAGAGTCATCTGCATTGTACATGGCTTTGCAGCAATCCCTCATACTGAGCAAGCATGAAGCGACAGTGGGAAGAAAAACCACCCATTAGCGGGAAGGAAAATCCTCCAGCAGAACCGGGCTCAGTATGAACGGTCATCTGCCTCGACCGACTGGGGTTACAGAAGACAGAGCAGAGACACAACAAGAGAGACAAAAAAGCACAGAAGCACACATTGATCTAGTAATCTGTTCTACATTAGATGGTAGTAGTGGGTGAGCCGTCTTCTCTGGATGATGTCACAGTTAACAGAACGCCAGACCAGGTGTACCTACTATGAAGATAAAAGAGAGAGAACAAAAAGTTAAAAGCTAAAATGACAACAGTCATTTCAATGTAATGCAATGCAAAACTGGAGAACAGTAGAAATCAGTAGAGTGAGAAAAATAGGCCCTGATGTCCTCCAGCAGCCTAAGCCTATAGCAGCATAACTATAGAGATAGCTCAGGGTAACATGAGCCACTCTGACTAGAAGCTTTGTCAAAAAGGAAAGTTTTAAGATTAGTCTTAAAAGTAGACGGGGTGTCTGCCTCACGGACCAAAACTGGGAGTTGGTTCCACAGGAGAGGAGCCTGATAGCTAAAGGATCTGCCTCCCATTCTACTTTTAGAGACTCTAGGAACCACCAGCAGACCTGCAGTCTGAGAGCGAAGTGCTCTGTTAGGAACATACGGGGTAATCAGGGCTCTGATATATGATGGAGCTTGATTATTAAGGGCTTTATACGTTAGAAGAAGAATTTTAAATTCTATTCTTGATTTAACAGGAAGCCAATGAAGGGAAGCTAAAATTGGAGAAATATGATCCCTCTTGTTGATTTTCATCAGAACTCTTGCTGCAGCATTTTGGATCAGCTGAAGGCTTTGAACTGCATTTTGTGGACTTCCTGATAGTAAAGAATTACAATAGTCCAGCCTTGAAGTAACAAATGCATGGACTAGTTTTTCAGCATCACTCCTGGACAGAATATTTCTAATTTTGGCGATATTCCTGAGGTGAAAAAAGGAAACTCTGAAAACCTGTTTATTATGTGATTTAAATGACATGTCTTGGTCAAAAATAACACCAAGATTTTTAACTTTATTACCAGAGACCAAGTTAATACCACCCAGATTAAGTGATTGGTTAAGAAGTTTATTTTTTGAGGACTCTGGCCCAAAGATTACAACTTCGGTCTTGTCAGAATTTAAATGCAGGAAATTTAAAGTCATCCAGCTTTTGATGTCATCAAGACATGACTGCAGTCAAAGTAACTGATTGGATTCATCAGGATTTATGGATAAATATAGCTGAGTGTCATCAGCATAACAGTGGAAATTAATCCCATGCTGTCTGATAATTTTGCCTATCGGAAGCATATATATAGTAAAGAGACTTGGTCCAAGTACTGAACCCTGTGGTACTCCACAAATGACCCTAGAGTTTGAGGAAGATTTATTATTAACATGAACAAACTGGAATCTGTCCGACAGATAAGATTTAAACCAGCCTAATCACATTTGATAGATTAAATGTACAATATGGTATTAATAAAAAACTATTTCTTAGAATATCAACAAATTAAATCTATAATAAAAAATAAATTTAACATCAGTAAAGGTGGTTTACAAATTCCAATAAATGTATTAGAATTCCTTTATCTAAACCCCCCAGAACTATTGTCTAAATTAGGCAAGACACTGTCTATATTACATGATTCAATAGCTCTTCCCGTTATGAAATGAGAAGAGGATTTATCAGTCAGCTTTGAACAAAACTCCTGGTCTCAGATATCTTTAAGAACTTTCAAAATGACTAGGAACCTGAATGTACAACTAACACAATACAAAATCCTTCATAGAGTACACTATACAGGTCAAAGATTATTCAGAATCTAATATCTGTTCCTTGCCTGTGCAGGATTATTGCACAGGTGATAATCCTGACAATTATATTCATGCACTGCTTAAGTATACCTGTTCAGAGGTTCTGGGGCCAGATATGTCAGGGCTTGTCAAAGTGTCACCGCCCCCCTCAGTTTGCTTACTGGATAACTTGGATTATAGCAATTTGGGGGAAAAAATCAGTTTGCTTTCACTGCCCTATGTATTGCCATCTCCTACTGGGAGTGGGGGGTTGTTGGATGTGTCCTGTGTGGCGTGGTGGCTGATTTGTGGGGTACTTGAGTCTTGGGAGTCTAAGGGGTGCCCAGAGTAGGCGCCCACCAGACCCATGGGGGCCTTGGGGCAGTCTCCGGCAGCCACTTGTGATGCTATGGGGTGGGGGGTGGGGTTCTGTGCAGGCGGATGTAGGTTGCCGACCTGGTAGCTGTTCTGTCGGGGCCTTGTGGGCTTGGGTTCTATGAAGTATGTTACTGTGGGTTTGGGCCGGTATGGCCCTTCCCAGGGCCTCTGGTGCGCTGCCGGGCTTTGGGGCCTGTCAAGCTGGAGTATGGTATGGACATTACATCTCATGGCAGATGCTCTCACCTTCAGGGAGTGCATTCTGCTAGTGGGGGGATGGGAGGGAGGAGGGGGGGGGGGGTTGAACCCAACCTGGGTGTGTATCGTGATATGCGGTGTGGGAGTATTTACAATGCACCGGGCACCCCCTTTTGGCCCTCGCAGTTTTAAATACACTTGATAACAACTTTGGACAACATGACATTTGAGCAGGCGAAGGCAGGCCACCCTGTTCTCCGATTGCCTTCCAGAGTTAGGGGCCTGGAGGAGGAGGAGGAGGAGGAGGCCACCAGATCAGGGTCTGGACTGGGGTTGGGCGTTGAGTCCCGGGGGTCGGCTGGGGCTGCCGCTGGCGCTGGCGCCTCTGCTCTCCCCTGGAATATGGCGGGGGGCTTAGGTATGAAGGGAAGGCTGTGTGGGTGTAGGCTACACCTTAGGGTTCTTGGGGTGGCCTCTGGTTGGCTGGCCTGTTCGGTTGATGTTTGCCCCATGTACGGGCAGATGGGTCCATGGGTCGTCTGGGGGTCGGATTGTGTTGCACTCTACTTTTCTCCCTTATAGCATTTTGTCTCATCTTTAATTCTTCTTTTCTTCTACCTTCCTGTTTCAGTGTCCATTGAACAAGAAATATTTCCAGAATAAAATACAATAAAACTTCATACATATATAAATCAAGCGGAGCACTATGGCTAGCGTAAACAAAACGCCGACACAAATATGAGGAAACAGAGGGGCTTTGGAGGATGAAATGGGATATTTAGGCACACAGCAAGTTTTGCCCTAAAAAAATCAAAACCAGTTTTTTAATCATTTATGAGAGATAGCAACAGAAAGTAACGTTTCCACAACCGGAGTCACAGCTGGCCTGGGAGCAGTGTGCGTCGGGGTTTGTAGAAAACCGGAACTGGATCAGGACCGCAACCCACACTGCATTCAATGTGCGCCCGGGGTAATGCTCCACTGGTGAAAGTAAAATCTGTTGCGCTCTCTTTGGCATTAAGACAGCAATTCTTAATGTTACACTGCCAGACAGGACACGTAAAAACAAAATTAATATGTGTACTGGACTTTTAATTAGTAAGTATGATTTCATTGAGTTTTTTTTAATTGTGAAGTGGTATGAATTGATGCTATATAGATAAACTGAAATATAAACATTTGCAGTTAAATACTTAAATTGTACATTTAACAAACAAATGTGAAACACTGACATTGATTATTGGGATTCATTGTTTATTGTAGTAATCATCAACTAATTTAGTAATGAATAATCACTGACCAGACCTTTGCATTTAAGATGAAAAATCTTTTTTGTCTGTAAATTTGGTCCATCGACAACTGCTCAAGTGGCAGTTTTAGGTTGACCTGGTTCCAATTTTGTAAAAAACAAAAGAAAACTCTTATGAGCACCTCTTTGCTATCCGATTTTTTTTTTTACATGTTTTTGGCTTGCATTTAAAAAGTGCAACAAATGTTTGTTTTTTAGTTCAAAATGCTTGTTTATTGAGGTATGTTGTTCTGAGAATCTGTTTTTAGATTATTTGATCAATCCAAGAAAACAATTGATCAATTGACTATTAAAGCCCTGGACATTTCTGTTGTCCTTTTAAGAAATTCCACCTCTGCCCAGCGTTCAGAAGGTTTTGTGTTTATGAGCCAAGAGCGGCAGTAATCTGTTTTGTCACCTTAAAATTAGTTTTTTGAAGTTCAGATTACACTATATGCTTAAAGCTCTTATTGTGAAGTCAACAAGGAGGTTTTGTCTGTACAACATATGTTTGGTTTCTGTTTATTTGCTCTATAAGGAGACAGCCACAAAGATTAACTGAGTCATGCTCATATAGCTTTCAAAGTGTTTTACTTTCCATGTATTCATACTAGTTCATATTTTAAATGCTATAAAGATGATTTTTTTTTTTTTTTTACAAAACTGCTGATGTATAGGTAAATATTTGACGATCAGAGGCCTTTTGAAATGGACGTGAGCATCGCTGTGTCGCTGATCCGGGGCCAGATGGGCACAGTCGTGGAGCGAGCGGTGAACACGGCGGTGGAGACGGTGCTGGCTGAAATGCTCAGAGTGGTTGGAGTGAAGTTCGAGGAGCTGAAAGCTCAAGTGGTGTTGATGAAGAGGAATGTCATTACACTGCAGAGGGAGAAGGCCCTGAAGGAGAAGGAGAACGACAACATTCGAGCCAAGCTGCGCTACACTGAGCTGAAGCTCAAGTACTATAGGCAGGGCGTGGAGGAAGAGCTGCAGCAGAGAGCATCGGCCTCCGCGCTGGTTCGCATCCAGCCTCCCGCCTTTACCCGGATGCAGAGTGGTGAGGCCAGCGTCTCGGCTACACAGGGGCCTTTGTTACGTTCAGCTCACAAATCTGCAGAGGAAGCACTATTTAGGAGCAGCCAAGGTGTGCACCTGTGAGATGTGAGACTTTTGCTTCTTCTTCAAAATCTTACCACTCACTTCTGTTTTTGTCCCCAGAATGCACCTCTTCAGATAGCACGAGCAGACAAGCAGCCAGAGTTAGCTTTCCTTCAGATGGGGCCAGCTCAGACTCATCAGAACTGCTGCTTCCAGCCACACTTAGTGTGAACATGTCTGCCGAGTCTCTGGACAGCAGTGCAGGTACAGAACGTGTAGATATCTGTGCTGCTGCACATCTGCCTACTGAATGCTCTAGTTCTGTGCTCTGCTCAGCCCAGCAGCTCTGGTAAGGTGGAGGTGTAGAAACTATACCTGTACTTTTTGCTTCTGTAACATGTGATGCGAGACAAAGGATCTGGAATGGTTCAAAGAGACAGAAAGCCGTGTAGCTGCAGGCACGCTTTAAAAACTTGGACTTAAACCTCTTTTCTTTTGTGCAGTTTTATTTAGTCATTCGGAGCGTGACGCACCTCAGAGGGAGGATGTAGAACCGGATGTGGAATGGACCATCACCATGCAACCTCAAGCAGAAAGATCTGCCGAGGCTTCTCCTTCTGTTAGGACGCTGACGTTGTCAGGACAACAGACAGCGCCTGTCCCACTGTCCCTAGAGGTTTCTTCTCAGGCTGACAGCTCCATGCTGCCCTCTTCTGCCCTAGAGGTGACAGCACACATCTAGTAATTATCTCATCTTTATTTCAAACTGAGTAGGAAAAGGTTTACCTCAACCAGATATTTATTGTATAAAGGGACATGTGACCTGTTTTTAATAATCAGACTAAACTTTTCTTATTTTGCATTAGTAGGGCTACAATTATTTCTGTTTGCTCAATCTCAACAATAATAAGAGAAAATCTTTTTACATTTCCTTTAGTCAGAGGTTTACATACAAAAAGGTTTCTGCACCTTTGAATATGTTGGGAAAGTCCAGGTGATGATGTCATGGTTATGTAAGATTCTGTTAGTTTAATACATATTTGGGTTGATTTGAGACACGCCAGTGGTCCAAAGAAAGCAGCCAAGACATCAGGAAGATGGACCACAGATCTGGTTCTTCCTTGGGTTCAATCAGCAGATGCCTGAAGGTGTTGCATTCATCTCAAGCAAGCATTTAATATGGAAGTTTAAGCATGGCGATGTCCAGCAATCATACTGTTCAGGTCGGAGACGGGTTCTGTGTCTTAGAGACGAACATGTTCTGGTGTGAAATGAACATGTAAACAGGAGCAACATTTACAGTTAAATAAAACACTTTCTGACCGACAAGAGCTGCAAGGCCCCTCAGAGAGGAAGAAGCTGTTACTTCAAAAGAAACTTAAAAAGCCACATTATAGTTTGTAAATGAATTTGGGGACGGTGATCTGAATTATTAGCGACATGTTCTTTGGCCTGATGAAAGTCAAATTGAAATGTTTGGCCAAAACGAGGGAAAATGGGAAAGCGTGAGGACATAATCTCAGCTGTTATGTATGGGGGTCGCAGCATCCTGCTGTGAGGGTGCTGCTGGAGGCACTGGTGCACTTCACAAAACGCATGGTATCATGAGGAAAACACATTATGTGGAAGTGTTGACGCAGCACCTCAAGACATCAGCCAGGAAATTAAAGCTTGGACAAAAACAGCCTTCCATAGAGACGATAAACATACTGCTAAAGTAGTGACAATGATGCTTGAGTACACCAAAGTCAATGTCTTGAATTTACCATTCCAAAGCCAAGGTGTGTGAGCAAAGAGGTCTTAAGACCTGACCCAGTTCTACCAGTTCTGTGTGGAGGAATGGGCCAAACTTCCAGACCTCCAGAACCATGTGGAAGGAGAAGTAGAGCCTCTGGCCAAAGTTATACTGTGGAAAAGGGAATTTACCAAATACTAGGGAACTTTAGAAAAACAGGTTTTTTTTGGGGTTTTTTTGTGGGAATCTCTTTTGCTCATGTAGCAGATATAAATAATGTCAATTCTAACAGTTGGAAAAAGGGAAAAAGATTTAAAGGGGCCTTGACGTTACAAATTTCCTCCATCAGTAGCTCTCTCTTGTTGCATACAATGGTTTTCGGATTAAATTGTCATGGTCTGTTAGTTTATTATATTTTATGTCTATTTTACACTTTGTTTATGCTCTATTTGTGAGTAAACAAACACTTTTGTGTGTATATTTACCATAACAAGACGACCTGACCAGAGGTACCATCATCTTGCTTTCTGATAGCTCCATGGTACTCCTGGCAGATGGCGCAGCACTATTTATCAGCTGATCACACCCAGTGCAAAGTTCTTTTCAGGCTCAAAATGGACTAAGTAAACACTGTCAGGATAATGGCTTGGCATATATTGTTTTGTTTGAAGCTGAACATATGGTTTTTTGTGTTTCTTTTTATGATCAAAATATGTTACTGGGCCCCTTTTCATATCAAGCGGCAAGAAAAAATGTTGTCTTTTTATACAGTGCATGTTAATATCTGGTTTGATCTGCTTTTGTCACTTAGTGTTTCAAATTTGCTTTGGATAAGATGAACATTTACATATTTAAACAATTTTGACATTCAGTGTCCTGTAAGTTTAACAGAATATTTGATTCAGGGTGGCAGAACATTTGATATTCATTTAGGTGTTCTTCAAGTAACTCTTTTACCCTCTGCACTTGTTTTGTTTGCTTGCTGATGTGACTATATTTAGCTTTTTTTTATTGTACTATTTCTTGGACATTATTTACAGTTTTATTTAAAAAAAACACTGAACTGTCAGGCTGACATGGAGAGAATTGGATCAGGATTCAAATCAGAGGCTTAAAATATTTCTGAAGCAGTTTTGTAATGATAGTCCTAAAGCTTTGCTTGTCTGCAGGTGAAGCAGGAGGTCCAGCAGGAAGAGGAGGAGGTGATCTGTATTAAGGAGGAGCCTGCAGAGGAGCAGCAAGTAATGACCACCCTGCTGCTGGACTGCCAGGTGGAACAGTGTCGAGCCCCAGAATCTGAGGTGATGATTAGCCTTGTTCAGGAAATATTTAACTGTTATGGAGAAAATCATTTACAAATCCAAATTTCATTTTACACTGCTGGCTTTCCTCAAGTATTTTTTTAAACTGTGGTAGTGGTCAAACATGGGGGTCACTCGTTAAAATGTAATTAAAATACAACATATGTTAACAGCACTTTATGAAATAATGTATACATCAGTTTTGCGTTATACATTTGCAACGTGAAAACAGAGCAGGTTTTCTCGCTGCTCTCTTTGCTCTGTGCATGCAGGGCTTTCATTATGAGGCAGCTGCCTGTGAGACAGCGCTGAGGGAATATAGTGACCTCGCACAGCCTTAGCAGCTGTCACGAGATCGCTGCCTTCACCTCAAGTTGCTAAATCGCCAAAAACACAGAGAAAAGTCACTAGATATAATGACAGAGTTACTAAGGTGGAAACACTGCACTGTCTAGCAGCTTTGCAGCAAGACAGAGGAGCTGGAGGTGTTAGTTTTCCAAAATAAAGGACATTTTAACATCCCATGATATTTAAATTCATTTTAAACTCTGATTATGATTTAAAACAAGTGTGCAAATATACAGTAGGCATGCTATATCATATGCTTTACATTGTTTTAACATATTTTTTTACTCATTTTGAGGATGTGGCAGCTTTTATTTTGGTGTGGTGCGCCATGATCAAATGCATGTAGCGGCCCTGCACCCTGCACTGGGTGTGTTCTAGAAATCTCACATTCTTCTCAGCACAGATATTCTGTGTGTGTGTGTGTTTTTTTTTTAAATTGACACAGTTCCTGGAAGTGCAACAAAGGTTTTGTGACATTTGTTTGAAGGACTGTCACTGAAACAAAGGGCAGTGGTCCCTCCTTCAGCCTTTACTTTAAACTGAAGTGTATTGAACTTGGCATAACCCTATAAATACAAGTGATATTGATAAATAATAAATATATACACCACCAGTAATAAAGTTTCCAACCAGAGACAACAATATGTTAGACTAGGTCTGCTGCAACATCCCAGGAGCATAAAAGGCTGCAGTAGCTCCTCACTTTGGATTCTCAGATCACATCTCTGTGAACCGGATCCTTGCCTAAAAACCCCTGATCTGCAGAACCAGACCCATTGTCAGAACCATTCAGGTTTGGAACGTAAGGACTGGGAAGTGTTTAAAGAGAGCGGTGATCTGGAGGAAAACACATCATCTGTGCTGTCCTACATTCACTTATGCACTGATGCTGTCCTACCCACAAAGACAATCAGAATGTTTCTCAGCCAGAATCCATTTGTAGACCTTCCCGGCTGAAGGCCGGGGACACAGCTTTCAGATCAGGAGACAGACTGCCTTCTGGATGCCCTTTTTTCACCTCACCTCACTAACCCTGCTGTAGGCCAAAGCACAGATACAAGCAGCACATTGAGAACCACTTCAGCCACAATAACCCACATAACAGAATATAAGCACAGCGACCAGCAGCTCAGCAACAATCTAGCTCTCCCCAAAAACCTTTAACAGCTTCTTCGCACACTTCAACTCTTCAAGCACCAGCGGGTCTGAACATAGTCCTCAGCCAGAGGTGCAGCGTCAGCCTCTCGTCCTGCAGCTGCACTGAGTGACCTCCACCTTAAAGAACATCAACAAAGCTGCAGGTCCAGACATGGTGTCAGTTTGGACACTAAAAGCATGTGCTGATCTACTAGCAGGGTTTTTCTGGACGTCTTCAACCTATCCCTGCAGCTCTCCATGGTCCCTGCCTATCTGAAGTCCTCCATCACAATGAGACACCAATGTGACACCAATTCCATTTTCTTTACCAGCGTTTCTCCGGCTCTCTCATGCTAAACTTTGAGCATGTGCCTACCCAACAAACTGTGAGAAAAGAGAAGGGAAGGGTGTTTAGACACGGATGCACCGTACTGAAACCTTTTGTTATCCGCTGTCAAAGAGAGGAGATCGGAAATGCGGGGAGCATGCATATGCAACTTATCAAGCTTATTTTAATTAATCATGTGATCAAAATTTATTGTGTGATTAATTGATTTATTGCTTATCATGACAGGCCTAGCCCCCACAGGTTTGAAGAGAGATGAGATCTTTGAGGTTGCTTGACCTGTGGTCCTTGCTGTACATGCAGGCTCAAAGGTTGGTGATGGAGCCAACAAGACCGTCAGCAAACACGATCATCCCTAGTTCCAATTTTAGCCCAGATGGGCCCTGCATCTGTGAGTAGATGTCTGTGTGGCTGTAGTCACAGTGATCATGGTCCATGACTGAACTCTTGAATGGATCCTATATAATTTCCTTTCCTCGCAGATTATCTGTTTTTTATGTGTTTCTGTGTACCATTTAAGATGCACTGCCTCAGTTGGTTGGCTCATTGCCCTCTACTACAGCCATGCAGTCCAGTTTGCTGCCCCGCCAGGCAGTGCGGCCCTGGGCCAAAGACCTGAGTCTTTATGAAGAATACAAACTGCGGCGGAACGAGCTGCGGAGGAGAAACCTGAACAGACGCAGGGAGCTGGAGAAAAGTTTGCCTCAACCACTGCTGGCAGACCTGGTCAGAAGTTTAGGATCTCGCTGAGATTATTCTCATGCTCTGGAAATGTGTTGGGTTGGATTCAGATGAGGATGTTGTGTTTAAGGTGCGTGAGCGTCGAGAAAAGACCAGATTGAGGGTAGCAAGATGGAGAGCAAAGAGGAAGCTCCAGGCCTGTCTGAACCAGACTCAGGTCAGTGATGATACACAGAAATCCTCTGTTTAAAATGCTTTCTTTCTTATTGTTAGGTAAAAGATTTAATATAGTTTTGTGTTATAACTTTATATAATTGCATTAAACCATTTTGCACAACAGCTGCTAAATCATAGTCGACTTTGTTTTGTTTTGGAGAGAGAGAGAGAGAGGCTCTGAGAAGCAGGCCGTTAAGGCCATTGCTGGAAAGCCAGATGTTTAAAAGGCAGATGTTTTCTTATTTTATTTGGAGAGAACAGACCCCCTTCTGTGACATATGTTCTGTAACCTGCTCTCTTTCTTATTTATAAAAAAACTGATCAAATGTATGACGTCATCATAGTGTTGGTTATGTGTCCCGCATAGTCCCTCACAAGCACCCTTCTGTCATGCAATATGTCCCACATTTGGTTATCTGAGATCTGGTCACCCTAGTATCAACCTACCTTGCTGCTGTTGTTCATCACTGAAGAAAATATAATGCAAAATGATCTTAAGGAATTCTACGATGCTGATGCTGATTCGACTATAAAATGTGTATGTGCCAAATCCATGTTTGTTATAAGACAAAGATTTATTTAGTTTAGAACGATTCTCTATTTGTCCCTAAGTATGACTGTTGTTTGTATCAACAGCAAAGTGACAGGCAAGTGGAAGTTGTCAATTGCAGGAGAAGAATAAACAATTCCAAGAAAATAAAATGACTGCACAACTAAATCAAAGGTAGACACTTCCATAAAGGATATTAACACTTATACTATTAGTGTTATCTGGTCTAATGTTTTGCTAAACAAGGAAGCAGCGGCGCCAAATAGGGAGGAAAAGTTCCAAGGGCCCCTGAACAACCATCCTCACACCTAAGGAGAATTTAGAGAGGCCAATTAACCTAACAGTCATGTTTTTGGACTGTGGGAGGAAGCCAGAGTACCCGGAGAGAACCCACGCATGCGCAGGGAGAACATGCAAACTCCATGCAGAAAGACCAAGGGCAAGGGTAGGACTTGAACCCAGGACCTTCTTGCTACATGGCAACAGCCCATTTTTTTTGTTAACCAGAAATAACCCTGTGCCTTAAAAATGTTCTCGAAAATTATATTGCATATATTTCTTGGTATTAGTATCAAGTTTGAAATTCTAGTATCCTCATGTCCTCACCAGGATTTTTTTTCATACTTAAAATTTCCATTATGTGGAAACAGGGAGGGGTGCAGCGAGCACAGATATGAGTAGAGGGTGAGTTTGTTAAGTTGTCCTGTAAAATTAACTGAGGGACAGGCAGAAACAAAGCATCTGGTTTTTAGTTGAAAGATTTTGGGGAGAACAATAACTTTAAGTGCAGGCTCCACTAAAATCCTGCAGAGACATATCAGAGTGATCAATTTAGAGGGGAGTTTGGTTCTGGTTCTGTTCTATGGATGTCTTTGCAGCTTTTTGTTAATTTGTGCAACAAAAAAAGTTTGACTAAAATATTACGGCATTCTGTAATTGGCGGTTAACTCCGCTCTATTAATAGTTACACTGTATTTTTCTTTCTCTTCTGCTGTACAGTTTAAATTTAAATTGAGCTCTTTTCATTTTAGTCAATCTTGTGTTGTGTCAGTCTGGTGTCTAAGCACACCAGTTTTTGCCACTGTCACATGCAAATTTCCCCACTGTGGGACAGTTGAGGTATTTCTATTCTATTAAACAGGTAATAGTTTGAAAAAAGGCAGTATTTATTATGCCTGAATTTAAATTTGTTGTTTACCTTTTTGTTGAATGTGCAATTATTTTATTGTCTATTTGTGAACTAAAAACTAACAGTTTACCTTAGCCCTGAACTACACTAGAAGGGTTCTGTTTTGTATGAATAAAATTATACTTTGTAATCTAAAAGAAATCCAGAATCTAATATTGCAAGTGAACCTTTATGCATTTTGTTTGTGACCATTTTCACTACAAAGGCACAGGCACTGTATTGATAAGTCAACCAGAAAGGGCTGGACTTTAAACATTTTGAGCATAGAACTTTTTAGCTACAGATTTATCCTTATTCAGAAAATAATTAAATTATTTTCTAATTTGCATTTTTCTTTATTTTCTATTACTTATAAAATAATCTTAAGTAATTATGTGAAAAATATGCAGATTGTCATTTTTTTAATCCAATTACTCAATTAATTGTCAGAATAATCGATAGAATAACCTATTACTAAAATAATCATTTATGACAGCCCTAATTAAGCGACTCACCTTTGCCCAATGCACCGCTGTGTGAAGTGATCAAATGAGCAGAATCTGACTCGATCTGGTGTTGATTGCTTTGAGTTGAGTCAGCAGAAGGTCAACACACATGCAAGTGAGTTTTTGTAGGTGAAGTTGATGCTGGCAAATTTAAAATATCATTGACATCATTTCATAGAATAAAGATTAAATGTTATAAATTCAATGTCTAAAAAAGTCAGACAATATTTCTTCCATAGCGATGTGCCAGGTGAACATGGTCAGGGCTAAATGATGACCTTTAAAGATGCTAAATGAACATCAGGTTGAAGATGATGTTTAGAATCACCTTTGTCTTAGAAAATAACTCATTAAAGATTCCTAAAATAACTTTTTAAGACTTCTCCAGGCCAAATTAATGCACTGACTTATGGTTTTCTTTGAGGTCAGCCTTTCTGGATCCAAAATAACATAATTTTTTTCATCTGGTGTCATATAATACAGCTGTGTGAAAAAGTGTTTGCTGATTTGCTGATTTCTTACTTTTTTGAATGATGTCACACTTAAGTGCTTCAGAACAAACACATTTAAATATTAGTCACAGATAAGACAAATGCAGTTTTTAATCAATGGGTTTTATTATTAAGGGAGAAAAAAATCCAAACGTACATGTGAAAGTGATTACCCCCCCCAAGAAAGCAGCTTGCCTAGGGTGTCCCGATGCCAGTTTTTTCCAGACCGAGTACAAGTATGAGTACTTCAGTTTATATACTTGCCGATTCCAAGTACTGATACTGAGTACTTAATAAATTGATACTTATAGATCACAAATAACTAAACAATAGTATTGACCACTGAAAATGACTGACCATCAAGGGTGAGGAATTCGGTTGGAGATTTAGTTATCTTTTCTTTTTCTTTTGGAGGGTCAGCAAGAAACCTCTTGATGTATATCACCACTACCTGGTATAGAGTAGGATTGTCAAAAGTATCAATATTCTGAAAAGTATTGATACTCAAATACAGCATCCGGATACAATACTAATTTTGCACGGTATCGCTACTAAGTATTTTAGCATATAAAGCAAACGAAGAAGGAAATACAAAGAAGGGGGGGGGGGGGGGGTACTTTTTCATACCGCTGGGCTGCAAGGTCTTTGATACAAGTTGTTGTTTCAAAGCCATCAAATACTGTCACGTATCTGTCAAAATACTTGTCCCTCACATTTACTGGATTTTTATCAAACTTAAAATGGTGTATTGAAGTCCATGCCCAGGTAATGATAATAATAAAGTTGGAATGCATTGGAGAAAACAGTTCAGATTTTTTTCAGTAGGCCTATGTGACTAATCAGATCTGGGGGAAAATTGTCTTTGAAAATATTTCTATAAAGAAATGTGTTGAACATGTCAGTAATTGTTTTCTATGTTGTTCTTGTAAGCTATGTCATAAAATGTTCCTCATTTTCCAGAATAGTGTTTCTTGTAATTTTCCTTGTTTGAAGAAGAACAGAAAACATGGAATGATTGGGGCACTGATTTTTTTCCTCAACAGGAAATTAAAATGAAGATACAAGAATAATTCCAAGTTCTCTTTCACTGTCAGGCTCACGGGGGCGCTGCAGTTGTCACTCAGGCTGGTGTTCCTGTCAGCAGTCAGCTTCAGCAGCACAGACCTACTTGTGGTAAGAAAGGACAGGATCACGTGTTGAGTTCAGATACAGAACAAAGTCAGATGATCCTGGTAATGCAGAGTATTGGCAGTAGAATTTAACCGAGGATCAGTTGTTGTGATATTCCTCCTATTACCAGAGGCTGAATTTGGAGTACAGAGAGGATTAATTGGACAGCCCCATTGAAAACCTGCTTATGGCTTTTAAAGTCTTTATTTGCTCTCCTGGTTGAACTGCTCAGACAGTTTCCAACTTAAATCATGTCTCCATGGCAACATATGAAGTAACCCCAATAAAGCTCTTGTGGCTTAAAATACATTTATTTCACTGTTCTGGTCTAAAAGACACAAGACAGAACACGTGGCATCATCCTGCAGGCTAATGTTTTTTTCTGTCGTTTTTCCTGTCCAACACTCTAAGCAGCAACATCCTGTTTTACTTATCAGAATATCAAGCAAAAGAAAACTACAAGAGTCTGTACTCCAACATGAACAGAACCGCTGGTGACACAAGGGACTCACTGGTCCTCGCCTTAGAGCAAACCTGACTAGCACGTTCTACCACATACCATTAGAACGACCTGACAGCGGACCATTTCCTATAAAACCCATCCCACTTGGGAACCCAGACCGAATTTTATATGGAAAAAGAGGGAGGAGGGGGTGTGTTTAGAAAAATCTGCACTTTATTTAGCATTTTCTATGTGTGGATAAGCAAGGGAAATTAGTATGTGGGAAAATATTTAGAATTTTCAGATTTAGCTCTTTATCTAAAATGATAATGCATTGATATTGTAAAAATTTGGACTTTGACAATTTTATATTGGAGCAAAAATATTTTATCTATAAATTGTCTTATCACAACGTGATTAGACTATTGTCTAAAGGGCCGTTTTAATGCTTTATAGATCTGTGTACCCACTTAGCTCAGGATTTTAAGTAGAATCTGATTATGATTGTGGACTAAGCATTGAAACTGCTTTTTAGTAATATTTATTGACATAACAAATGTAACAATTTATCTATTTAGTGTATGTTAATATTGACCTGATTGTTTTGGATTTTTAAAACGGAGCTAAACTATGTGGGTAATTTTTTCCTTTATGCCAAATCTGTTTTTGTGAACGTTGAGCAACGATTGATCTCTTGGGTTTCAGCTCCCAGCAGCCAGCAGAGACACAACTCAGTAGCTCCTCCCGCCAACAGCTTCCTCAGCAACGTTTCTGCAAACAGCATCCCCTCCATCCTACCGGCCGGCACTTCCTCCTCCCTGATCCTGCGAGGCCCCAACGTAGTCCCACATGAGCATGCAGTGACATCATCATCATCATCATCATCATCATCATCATCCTCCTATGATCGGGTCAGCCAGTCCCCACAGAGCATCATACTGACAGATGTACATATATCACAGTGAACCTCATTTGAAAAAAACAGCACAGTCCGCATTCCAGCATGAAGTTAATTTCAGGCTTAATAAAAGGTTGGGAGGCAGAGCAAAATTACAAGCACCATAACCACACACGAAGGAAAAGAATACAACACCAATTCCAGCCAGAATCTGAGATTCAAAGCATGCAAAATAAAATGTCACACATTTAACAAACATGTTTCTAATCCTATGATGAGTAGATTAGCTGGTGCACAGGTGAACTCTGAAGTTGTTTTATTAGGAATCAGTTCATGTATTCAGAAAGCATCACTAATGTTGCTCTAGAGCAGTGATCCTCAATTCGTGTCCTCAACGGACAACCAAAAGTCCTGCAACTTGTATTTGTTACTCTGCTTCAACACACCCGAGTCATAGAATCAGGTCATTAGCAGGACTCTGACCACAGAACTTGACTGCAGATTGAAGAAGGACTTCAGCCATTTGATGCAGGTGTGTTGGACCAGAGACACGTCAAAAATTTGCAGGAAATTGACCCTTGAGGACCGGAATTGTGGACCGCTGCTCTAAATTCTCAGTGTTGAGGTAATAAAGTTCACTTCAATAAATATTGTGTTCTTCAAACTGTGTGCTGTCTGTTCATTCCAACGTCGGCTAAAACCTTTTTCAGTGCAAACCACCACTATTTATTCACTGCTCTGTTTAGTTACAGTTGCTACAAAACACGCAGTCAAGACACAAAGGTAAGAATCATTTATTTTACTGTAGCAGATTTTCCAGCAAATTGGTTTTTAACTTTTATTATGCAATTGTTATCAAGATACTTAAAAAGAATACATCCTGCTCTCTCAGGTGTCTCTAAACTAGATTGGCAGTCAAACTGGATTTTCTGCCTGTAGGTTTTTGAGACATTGGTAGCTTAAACTTTTACAATACAAGTTAGAGCGACAGGGGGCTGAAACGTATGTTTACATATAACATTTACTAGTGCATGTACGTAGTGCTTTATATTTTTGTTTTCTATCATATTGTTTTGTCAGATGAAAGGTAAAAATAATCATTTAAAGGGTCGATCCAAAACTGCAGGTCCAACCAATACTATCCGTTGATAATCTTCTGAGAGATGGCTCCTGGTAAAGTGTAGAACAGCAGGGCGAGGAACAACACAGTGATCAGCAGGACCAGAGCGATGATGATGTACTTCTTGTAGTTACGCCACACCAAGTGGAAGAAACACTTGAAAGGGTTCACAAACCATGAGAAGGAAGTGTCTGGACGGCTGAAAGACAAACCGAAACCTTTGTTTAATTGTAATATTTATGGCTGGGCTCCTCTTACTCTTTACTTCTGTTGTTTAGGGTAGGGCAGGGTTTGACTCTGCAGCTGCCTCTCAATGAATCCGAAACTCAAAACAGTTCATTTTACTGATAAGTAGATTACATAAAACCTATTAAAATGGATTTTTTTGCTGATTCATTGCTGATTGACAGGACAACAGACAGTCTTAAGGAACCTCCACCTGGAGGGTACGTCACAAAGGCTTGTTTCAAAAAAGCATATAAATGAAGAGTTAAGTAGAGAGAAAAATTGTGGTCGAAATAGATACCAAGGTAACCGCAGTTCACAGTAGTATATTTCTAGTGATACAGGACATGTTAATCTGAAAAATTTTAATGGAAGGCTGCTGGACTTCTCCTGTTTCCTCTCATCCAAAACGCTTCTTCAGTCCTGCTCAGGATCAAGTAGTGTTCCTGTCATCAAATGAGAGGTTGACCCAACCGTCCATCCTGTCTATCGTTGGCTCATTTATAACTTGTTGACGCTTTTAATGATTTTAACCCTTGAGGTATTTTTGGTTACATGTCTCCCCCTGTCCAAAGTGTGCATATGACTGCCTGTTAAAGTCCATGAAAGTGTGCAAATTTTGGACGGAGAAGACCGGTGGGCTGAGAGAAGAGGAAAAGAAGCCATCTTTGATAAACATCAAAAACTACTCCAAATAGAGGAGGTGGCCTCAGCTTCCACCTGTGGGACACAGTGCATCCTTGACTCGTCTCCCCATGTGCTTTGACAGCTATTCAGTCCTTGAGACATGTGAACAAACCAACTCACACATTGACTTTGTTAGTAACTGTTCCACAAGTGACAAACATGCAAACAATAGTAAGGATGGTGATTTGGGTCAGTGATGGATATTACTGATTACTGTGATCATTCTGACTACAATTTATAAGCCTGAGACTCCTTCCCTGTGATCAAAACTGGGGTCTTTTGGATGAGAGGAGAAATGTCTTGAATAACCACAGAGGATGATTGACACCCAGTTTAAGGGATAGTTTTACAGGCAATCGCTGAACCATCCAACAATCAAGCCCAGTAAAGGTACCAGCAAGGCTACCTGATGCAATACACAGATTTACCAACACCTGACAAAGTTGATTAAAAGTTGGTGTCTTGCGTGTGCATGAGACCTAGTGGTCGTGTTGTACAACTGAACAGCCAAATAGTTTGTTGTTGGTAATCAGTGTTGTATAGTAACAGAGTATAAATACTTCACTACTGTACTTAAGTATATTTTGGAGTACTTTATACTTTTCTTGAGTATACATTTTTTTTGATAACTTTCACTTTTACTTCACTATATTTTCGAACTTAATTGCATACTTTTACTCCGATACATTTTCAATGTTTGGTTTAGTTACTCATTACAAAAAAGAGAGAGACGCACGCAATTTGTAGAGCACCGACCTTACTTGAAGAAGAAAAACTGAAAGCTTACAAAAAGGTTGTATTTTCTGTCTAAACTTGGTTTAAATTTCTCCTGCACTTGGTTGTATATATTATTTTAAGTGAATTTGACCTTCAAAGTTTACCAAAATGTACAAAATGTCATTCAAACTGCATTTGCTTTGTTTTACTTTTTACTTTTTATTACATTACTTGAGTACATCTGTCTTTACAGTAATTTTCATACTTAAGTTCAAGACATTTCAGAAACTTTAAGACTTTTACTCAAGTAAAATTTCAGTCAGTGACTTGGACTTTTACCAAAGTCATATTTTGGAGAGATACATATACTTTTACTTGACTCCGAGATTCTAGTACTTTATACAACACTGTTGGTAATGATACGTATTGGATTAAAATAAACCAGCTGTTCTTAGAAATAACCTTTTGTGCCTGTTATAGGTAAAAATTTTACCATTGAATATATTCTCATCTCAGATGGTTTGAAAAATTCTCAAACTCAGTTTTTGTTGAATAACGAGTGCATTCCCTTTGTTGTCTTACTTTGGTTTGGGCAATGGTTCTGGCTCCTTCCGAGCTTTACCAACAGGGTTCTTCTCAGCTTCTTCAGCTGTCACAAGATGGAACTCTGCCTCCGCTTTTCCCTGCAGGATTGCCAAGTGAATTGTGAGCGGTGTCTGTCCTTGTACTCTGGTTTCTATGGTTGCATGTGTGAAGGTCTGTACCGTGAGCTCTCCAGACTTGCTGAAAGGCCACCAGCCTCGAGCTCTCTTCTGCTGGAAGATGGAGATTCTGTCTGTCACTTCTGATAACATGTCAGCCTTACACGACTTAGCTGTTTTTGCTCCACGGGGGAATCCATGGAGGTCCAACTCCAACGTTCCTGAACATACAAAGTGAAACACATAAAGAAACACTCTCTCTCTCTCTCTCTCTCTCTCTCTCTCTCACTCACTCACTCACTCACTCACTCACTCACTCACACACACAGAAAGAGGTGGTCACACACCCACCCACCTAGGAAGTCGTCTGAGGAGAGCGTCTCAAAGTCCCAGACCTGCAGGATGAGGATGGCAGGAAGTTTCTGCTCGGTTTTATCTAGAGAGAAAATGTGATCTCTCTTCTTCACCACCACGACCTGGGGAAGAAAGGAGGTGCAGCCCTCATGAGGGTATGGTTCTTTTCCATACAGAGTCCAACAACTAGATCTCCTGGGGCAAAACATTAGCATGGTTCGTTGTTCATATGTCTGTACCTTCTCAGCAGGCAGGTAGTTGAAGGGGAACACAAAGCGCCAGTTGAAGTTGCCCTCTCCAGTAAGAGAGTTGTAGTGCACGTCAGTTTCCTGTCTGTCATCTTCTAAACCTTTCAGCCAGCTTCAGAGAAAGATGGAGCAGCAACATCTGAGGTTAGTATCAATAGTTCTAATAGAAAACCAACCCAACTTGTAGTAAATAAAGAAAATAGATGAAGCCCTGTATGTGAAAGTGTTGTAGAGCCAGATAATAAGTACTCAGTATTTTGAACTTCTTAAAATGTTGTCATATTACCAAAGTATTTTCCTGGGATTTAATGTAATCAGTGGAAAACAGTGCATAATTGTAAAGTGGGGACACAAATCTGAAAGGTGTGGCGTGGATTTACAAGCGTGTTGATCAGTGTAATCAACTGATCTCATATATATATATATATATATATATATATATATATATATATATATATATATATATATATATATATATATATATATATATAGTGGCGGACCACTAGGGGGCTCCACTCTCACTCAGTAGAGAGATTGGAAAATATGTTTGTTCGGTGGTGTGTGTATATATATAGGGTTTCTGTACAGTTGCTCTGGGTTGGAGTCGAGTAAAGAACTGTTCAAACCTACATTCTTTGTGTCTTTTTCTTCACTGCCTTGTATAACGCGAGGAGCTGGGCCGTTAGTACATACAAATTTTTTAGCTTCAGTGGACGCGTTCCAGCGTTTATTGTCGGAGTTTCCTTCACTGACTCTCCCCAATTTTTCTAACACAGACACAAAGTACGGGATAGAGCATTATATCCCCACAACTGGCGCTCCAGTGTTCGGCCTTAAAGGTGCAGCTCAAACATTTCAGCGGTTGATGGATTCCGTTCTGCGTGGGTTGTCCTTCGTTTTTGTGTATTTGGACGACATCCTTGTGGCCAGCAGTTCGGCTGAACAGCACATGTCCCACCTACGTCAGGTTTTTCAACGTTTGGCGGCACATGGCCTGATTGTCAACCCGGCGAAGTGCCAATTTGGGTTGCCGGTCATTGATTTTTTGGGGCACCGCATTTCTGCCAGTGGTGCGGTCCCATTGCCACAGAAAGTTCAGGCGGTGGCCGATTTTCCCCGCCCTCAGACAGTTAAGGCCCTGCAGGAGTTCTTGGGGATGGTTAATTTTTACAACCGCTTTATCCCCAAAGCAGCACAATTTCTGCAGCTGCTTTACAATGCGCTCAAACAAAGAAAAGCCACCGACAGCATCGACTGGGTCCCTGAACGCCTCCAGGCGTTTGGTGCCGCTAGGTCTGCTTTGGCCGACGCTGCTCTTCTGGCCCACCCTTCCCAGTCAGCACAGATCGCTCTGACAACTGATGCATCTGACGTGGCTGTGGGGGCGGTTTTGGAGCAGCGTATCTCTGGCGTTTGGCAGCCACTTGCCTTTTTCAGCCGCACTTTGCGAGAATGAACGCAAATACAGCGTTTTGGTAGAGAGTTGCTTGCTTTCTACCTGGCTACACGCCATTTTAGATATTTTCTAGAGGGGCGCTCATTTACTGCCTTTGTGGACCACAAGCCCCTCATCTTCGCCATGTCCAAAACATCTGACCCCTGGTCCGCACGACAGCAACGCCACCTTGCTGCCATTTCTGAATTCACGACTGACATTCAGCATGTTGCTGGCAAGTCCAACTTAGTGGCTGACTGTCTGTCTCGTGCGCTGATTTCCCCAGTTTATGTCGGTATCGATTTTTCTGCTATGGCTGCAGACCAGCGCAGTGATGCAGACATCCTCGCGTTACAGACTGGGTCCACGGGCCTCCAGCTGGAGGAAAGACAGATGCAGGAAGGTGGTCCTCCTCTGATCTGTGATGTTTCTACTGGCTGTCCCCGCCCTCTGCTTCCTGTTTCGTGGCGCCGCCAGGTTTTTGA
This sequence comes from Fundulus heteroclitus, assembly GCF_011125445.2. Classification (NCBI taxonomy): domain Eukaryota; kingdom Metazoa; phylum Chordata; class Actinopteri; order Cyprinodontiformes; family Fundulidae; genus Fundulus; species Fundulus heteroclitus. The sequence continues at coordinate 303,893 of NC_046367.1, forward strand.
CACGTTACACTGCCTCTCACATCCCGGCATTAGGGCCTTTGTTAAACTGGTCGGTTCTAAATTTGTTTGGACTGGACTGCGCAAAACAGTTAGAGAATGGGCTGCAGCCTGTGTCCAGTGCCAGCGTGCTAAGGTCCAGAGGCACACTACAGCACCCTTGGAACTGTTTCCCATCCCTGACAAGCGGTTTGATCATGTGCATGTAGACCTTGTGGGTCCCCTTCCCCCATCACAGGGTTTCACACATCTCCTGACCATGATCGATCGTACCACCCGGTGGCCGGAAGTGGTTCCGCTGTCATCTACAACGTCAGCAGCGGTGGCCCGGGCTTTTCTGTCCACCTGGGTTGCACGTTTTGGCCCCCCCTCTGACATTACTTCTGATAGGGGCCCACAGTTAATTTCAGAGCTTTGGTTCGCCATGGCCGATGGTCTGGGGGTCAAGATCCACCGCACCACTGCGTACAATCCGCAGGCTAATGGGTTGTGTGAGCGGTTCTACAGGTCGTTGAAAGCTGCACTCCGTGTTTCTTTGACTGATGGCAACTGGGTTGACCGCCTTCCATGGGTCATGCTTGGTTTGCGTTCAGCTGTTAAAGAGGACCTTGGTGCTTCCACAGCTGAACTGGTTTTCGGTCAGCCCCTGCGTGTCCCTGGGGCGTTTTTACCCGATTCCCCTACGCCACAGTTCGGTCCACTTGGGCAACTGTTTTTCTCTCAGGGAGACTCCTTTCATGTTCCTACCCCTGTTCACCATTGTTTGCCCCAGTCCTTTGTTCCTGAAAACTTAAAGGCCTCTAAATTTGTTTTTGTTCGTCACAATGCACATAGAACACCACTACGACCTTTGTATGATGGCCCTTTCAGGGTCCTTGAACCAGGGCCTAAACATTTTCTTTTAGATTTGGGAGGGCGTAAAGAAACTATCTGTATCGACAGGCTAAAACCCGCTCTGTGCTGGCAGACGATCAGGTGATAACGGCCCAAGCTCCTCGCAGGGGAAGACCCCCCTCCACTGTTTTATAGGACCGCTGTCCTCCCTCCAGATGTCCTCAGCTGTCGGAGCTTGACCCCCCTGCAGCCCCTCCGTGTCGCCCTCGTCCTCAGGCACGGATCAGGGTCCAAGTTCAGCCGTTTTGGACGTTTGTTGAAACCCAAGGATCTGGATTAGCTTGTTTTTTTTGTTTGTTTGTTTTTTACCCTACTAAGTGTTCAGGGGGGGCATGTGTGGCGGACCACTAGGGGGCTCCACTCCCACTCAGTAGAGAGATTGGAAAATATGTTTGTTCGGTGGTGTGACCTATATCTAATCTTCTTTTCTTATCTAAAATTATTGAGAAAGTAGTTGCTAATCAACTTTGTTTTAGGTCATTGCTTTGCATTTACAAAGCAATGACCTACTTGAGGAGTTTCAATCAAGCTTTAGAGCTCATCATAGCACTGAAGCAGCTCTGGTGAAGGTCACTAATGATATTCTCATGGCCTCAGATAATGGACTTGTGTCTGTACTTGTCCTGTTAGATCTCAGTGCTGCATTTGATACAGTTGATCACAATATTCTCCTACAAAGACTTGAGCATACTGTAGGGATTAAGGGGAAAGCATTAGGCTGGTTTAAATCTTATCTGTCGGACAGATTCCAGTTTGTTAATGTTAATAATAAATCTTCCTCAAACTCTAGGGTCACCTGTGGAGTACCACAGGGTTCAGTCCTTGGACCAATTCTATTTACTATATATATGCTTCCGATCGGCAAAATTATCAGACAGCATGGGATTCATTTCCACTGTTATGCTGATGACACTCAGCTATATTTATCCATAAATCCTGATGAATCCAATCAATTATTTTGACTGCAGTCATGTCTTGATGACATCAAAAGCTGGATGACTTTAAATTTCCTGCATCTAAATTCTGACAAGACCAAAGTTGTAATCTTTGGGCCAGAGTCCTCAAAAAATAAACTTCTTAATCAATCACTTAATCTGGATGGCATTAACTTGGCCTCTGGTAATAAAGTAAAAAATCTTGGTGTTATTTTTGACCAAGACATGTCATTTAAATCCCATATTAAACAGGTTTCCAGAGTTTCCTTTTTTCACCTCAGGAATATCGCCAAAATTAGAAACATCCTGTCCAGGAGTGATGCTGAAAAACTAGTCCATGCATTTGTTACTTCAAGGCTGGACTATTGTAATTCTTTACTATCAGGAAGTCCACAAAATGCAGTTCAAAGCCTTCAGCTGATCCAAAATGCTGCAGCAAGAGTTCTGATGAAAATCAACAAGCGGGATTATATTTCTCCAATTTTAGCTTCCCTTCATTGGCTTCCTGTTAAATCAAGAATAGAATTTAAAATTCTTCTTCTAACGTATAAAGCCCTTAATAATCAAGCTCCATCATATATCAGAGCTCTGATTACCCCATATGTTCCTAACAGAGCACTTCGCTCTCAGACTGCAGGTCTGCTGGTGGTTCCTAGAGTCTCTAAAAGTAGAATGGGAGGCAGATCCTTTAGCTATCAGGCTCCTCTCCTGTGGAACCAACTCCCAGTTTTGGTCCGTGAGGCAGACACCCCGTCTACTTTTAAGACTAATCTTAAAACTTTCCTTTTTGACAAAGCTTTTAGTTAGAGTGGCTCATGTTACCCTGAGCTACCTCTATAGTTATGCTGCTATAGGCTTAGGCTACTGGAGGACAACCTGATCTAATTTTCTCACTCTATAGAGTTCTACTGTTCTTCAATTATGCATTACGTGTTGTCATTTCTGCTTTAACTTTTTGCTCTCTCTCTTTTATCTTCATAGAAGGTACACCTGGTCTGGCGTTCTGTTAACTGTGACATCATCCAGAGAAGACGGCTCACCCGCTACTACCATCTAATGTAGAACAGATTACTAGATCAATGTGTGCTTCTGTGCTTTTTGTTTCTCTTGTTGTGTCTCTGCTCTGTCTTCTGTAACTCCAGTCGGTCGAGGCAGATGACCGTTCATACTGAGCCCGGTTCTGCCGGAGGTTTTCCTTCCCGTTAATGGGGAGTTTTTCTTCCCACTGTCGCTTCATGCTTGCTCAGTATGAGGGATTGCAGCAAAGCCATGTACAATGCAGATGACTCTCCCTGTAGCTCTACGCTTCTCCAGAAGGAAATGCTGCTTGTCGGGACTTTGAAGCAATCAACTGGTTCCCTTATATAGGAAATTTTTGACCAATCTGTATAATATGATTGATTTTGACTTTGTAAAGTGCCTCAAGATGAAATGTTTCATGAATTGGCACTATATAAATAAAATTGAATTGAATTTAATTGAATGTCCCATGTGGTGTCCACACTTTAAACCTGGTAGTAGCTGATGCTGCAAAAAGCTCACCAGATGCCCATAGCTACTTTGGGCATTTGACTAAATTATTCAAGCTCTTCTCAGCTTCCACCCAAAGGTGGGATGCCCTCTTAAAATATGTGAAAATCATTTAGAAATCATGGAGTGAGACCAGATGGGAAAGCAGGATAAAAAGCGTTGAGGCAGTAAGGTATCAGGCTGGGCAAATCCGAGAGGCTCTTCTGGAGGTGAGGGCAAAAACTACAGACCCTGTGGTGAGAGTTAAAGCCCAATCTTTAGCTGAGGAGATTATATCCTTTCGCTTTTGCATTTGTACAGCCATATGGTATGACGTTCTCTGCAACATCCAGCATGTCAGTAAACGGATGCAGTCACCCTCCATGCAGCTTGACGTAGCTGTCGACTTGCTGAGGAAAACAAGAGATTCCCTCACTGGTTACAGGAACACTGGATTTTCTGATGCACAGACAACAGCCAAGGAGATGTGTGAGGACATGATTGTGGAGGCTGAACTAGAAATAAAACGATTGAGAACCCCAAAAACTCACTTTGGCTATGAGTCTCCAGATGAGCCCATTCAAGATGCACTACAAAAAATGGAAACCACATTTTTAATGTAGTCATGGATACTGCCATTTCTTCACTTGATGAGAGATTTCAGAATCTTGGAGACGTGAATAACATGTGTGGCGTGCTCCTCGATTTCCCAACTCAAAGAGCTGCTACAAAAGTGCCAAACCATAAGTACCGCTCTGACCCAGGACAGCCAGCAGGACATTGATGGCGCAGAATTTACAAGCGAAATGCAAAATTTCCCACCATTGCCATTAACAAACATGACAAACTTGGAACTTTTAGCCTTCCTGCATGAGAAGAAGCTAGCAGAAATTTACCCCAACATGTGGGTTGCTTTGAGAATCTCTGCCACTCTTCCTGTTACGGTTGCTGCTGCTGAAAGAAGCTTTTCCAAGCTTAAACTGCTTAAAACTTACCTGAGATCTACTATGATGCAAGAACGTCTCAGTGGACTTTCCATCATAAGCATTAATCATGTGGTCTCAGATCAGTTGTCATATGACGATGTTGTAGATGATTTTGCTTACAGTAAAGCTGTAGTCATGTGAGAGTAAGGATGTGAGAAAAGTGGTGGCATATAGTTTTTGAAGTAATTCAAGTTAAGGCAGACTAAAATCACCATTTGTAAGATCATATTTTCATGTTATTTTTTTCCTTTATTTAAATCCTTGTATTTTTTGTGCCTTCTCATTTCTTTGATTACTTACTTTGCAGAGTGCCATATTTATATTGTATTTAAGTTAACGTCACTTGTTTACACTTTTTTGAGAGTATTTAAATGTAATACTTTCTATAGGTTATTTATATTGTATTTAAGTTAATGTCACTTATTTACACTTTTTTGGGAGTATTATAATATGATACTTTATATAAGCTATTTATATTGTATTTCATATGTTGAGTTCATTTGTTTTGTTTCTTTAATTATTTTAAAGTTTTTTTGAATGTGAATATTGTTTCATGTAAATAAAAAATGTTCAAGACAAAGCTTTTTAATTTCTTGTGAGTATATGTACACTAGCAGATATGCAAGTACTGTACAGAGATGCATGGGGCACTACCTAAATTCTTGCCTAGGGCACCAAATTGTTTAGGGCCGGGCCTGAGTCTGAGCGCGAAATGCTCTGTTAGGAACATCCGGGGTAATCAGAGCTCTGATATATGAAGGAGCTTGATTATTAAGGGCTTTATATGTGAGAAAAATCTCAGTATCAATCAGTATAGAGATCTTCTGTTGGATCATATAAGGCTATATCACTTAGTGGAGTGGGGGGCTGTGGGATGCGTCCTGTGGGGTGCGGAGGCTGGTTCGGGGGGTGCCTTAATCTTGGGGCTCTGGGGGGTGCTCGGAGTGGGTGGTCTGGCCCTTGGGGTCTGTTTCCCCCATCTGGGTGGGGCCTCGGGGACCACGGCGGCCACTTGCGGTGCTCTTGGGGAGTTCTGCGGTGACGGACGTGGGTCACTGGCCTGGTAGCTGTGCTGCTGCTGGGTGGGTACGGGGCTCTGAGGTTCCTGGGGTGTGTTGCCCTTGGGTGGGTGCTCTGGCAGGGCTTCGGGGGTTCGGGTTCTGTGGTGTATACCGCTTGGGATCTGGGCCAGTGTATGCCCAGGTGTCTGGCCCTACCGGGGCCTCTGGTGTGCTGGTAGGGTGGTATGGACATTAACATCTTATGGCAGATGCTCTCCCCTCTCTGCTGGTGGGGGGAGGGGAGGGAGGGGGAGTGGGGATGAACCCAGCCTGGTTGTCTATTGTCGTATGTGTGTTGAGTTGTTTGAATGATAGTGTCAGGGCGGGATTACATTTTTGGATGGGGAGTGTGTGGATGTTTGGAGGGCTCCATGTCTGGCTCCTTCTCTCGGTCCTGGTCCATGCAGTCTCCTGGTGCAGGTTTTATCTGGGGGATCTGGCGGGCTTTTTTTGTTACCTCCGGGACAACCAGGAGGCTTGGTGGGCAGGTTGGGGGGTGGAGGTGTTAGTCCTGGTGAGTGGTTGCCTCACGGGCCCTGCCACCTGTCCCTGGCCCCCAGCGCTATGGTGGTGCGGCTGGCGGAGCCTCCCTCTCCGGGTGGGTTTTCGTAGAACCCAGGGGGAGCAGAGGAGCTGGCTCCCTGGGAGATCATGAGGCTCCTCAGTCCTTTTCTCCTCATCCCCGGACTCCTCCCTCTGCCTGCTCTATCACGCTGCCACACATGTAGGACCTTGGGGAGGGGGGTGTTACTGGAGGGTCCAACTTTCTGGTGATGTCCCTCACCCCAATTTTAGTATGCATTTTAGACACTTTCATTGACAACATTTTCACAGCACACATATACAGTATGTAGGGCATTGTTGGGGGGGAGGTAAAGACATCTGGGGGAGGGATCTCATTGTGTAGGCCTCACCCCTGATGGCTCCCTCCTCCCCCACTCTCATTAAGACATTCTGGGTTCTGGATAGGTTGCTTGGAGGGGGTACGCTGGCACCAGCTACCTTCTGGGTGGGCGGGGGGGCTAGACTGTGCCGGGCATCCCCTTTGTTACCCCTGGTTTTAAACACACTCAATAACAACATTCAACAACACAATATTTGAGCAGGCGGAGACAGGATCGGGGTCTTTCTCACACCTCTGTTCTTCAATTGCCACCCGGAGTCTGGAGCCTGGAGGAGGAGCGGGCCACCTGATCTGGGGTCTTGGCGGGCGGTTGTTGTTTGGCCTGGGTGACTTGCCGGGACTGGGGCTGACACTTCTGCTCTTCCCTGGAATGGGTGGGGGTCGGGGGAGTGGGGCTGTTAGCTATTGGGGGGGTTCTGGTTGAGTGGCCCATTCGGTCATGTCGGCCCCATCCCCAGGGGACTTGCCCTGTGGGTCGTCTGGTCCGGGTACAGGATGGGGGGGGGGCGTAGTCAGGACCGAAGCAGGAACCAGGTAGATTGGGTTGTGGTTGTGCCACCCCCATCTTGATTTTAGGGTTCACTTCCATACAGTAAACCCTTATTTCTATCTTCAGCTGCAACGTTATACATGTCGTATTAAATAATACTACATACTTCAGCGATGGTATCAAGGTGTTACTTTATTGTATCTGTAATTTTATATCCATTGGTCGTGCTGTTCTTTCTACATCACTATTTGCAGGTGATGACGCAGACTGACGTTTTATCATTTTCTCCCTTTTATCTTACCTTTTCTCCTTTTTTTTCTTTTCTGTTTTTTCTATTCCTCTTCTACTTTGTCATTGTAGTGTCCATATTACATGGAATACTCCCTGCATAAATTGTAATAAAATTATTTACATGTATAAATCAAGCAAAGCACTATGGTGAAAGCAGTACTGCTCCACTTGTGAAAGTAAAATCTGTTGGGCTCTTTTTGGCATTAAAACAACAGTTCTTATTGCCACATTGCCAGACAGGACATTATAAAAAAGAAAGAAAGCCAATTGTGCAAATCAAACAAAGTGATTCATGTCAGAGCGGAGATAATGGTGGATATCACTCAGCCATGAGGTGGTATACTATATAAAAAATATTTTTCTACCCTTTGATGTAGATATCACTGGACTGCTGACCCGTCAGGAAGTTGGAGTCTTCCAGAATCACGTCTTCTGTATTCCAGATGATGATGCGCAGCTCATACCTAGAAACAGAATTATGGGTCACTTTGCCATCCCCAACAAACAAAGACAAGAACCCTTTTGGTCAGGCCGGGTACTAGAAAACAGTCAAAGCTCACCCTTTTGGTTTTCTGGGAGAAATGTCCACTGGGGGTCCTGGATGTGGTAAGTCCATTGGGAACATGTCCACCCACATCTGGACCTGACCCTGCACACACAAATAGGGAGAGCTTTGTTTTTAGGATATTAGAACTCATATTGGACTGCAACTAGTACAAGCAAAACAATGAATTAAACTGTGTGGTTTATCTTTGTCTCTAGCAGTTAGACCCTGTTATTTCAGATAGATGCTGACTGGAGTAGCTTTATCTTGCAACCGTATGTTCCAATCAGACTTTGGTGTCAAAAGCTGAATTAGAGATGATTATTCATGCTTTTGGCTGTGTTGGCAGTGGGCGGGACTCAAGGTTGGAAGGAGAGCCTTGAAGGTGCGCCCTGAGCAGAGCCGCAGCGGGTTCTCAGAGGTTGCGTCTAGGAATGGGGCCCAGGGTGCCTCGAGAGAGTTGTGGGACGTTGGGAGCAGGTGAGCCACAAAGTGAAACCTGAGCAGAGATGATGCAAGGATCTTGAAGGCTGCGTCTTGGAGAGGGATCCAAGATGCCATGAAGAAGTTGAGGGTGGTGAGAGGTGAGTAAGCCGTTAGAAGAAGCTTGAGCTGCTGGGAGGAACATGAACCGTGGGACAGAGAGTCAACTATGGGGAGTACAGGGTCCCATAGAGCGAGAAAGGTTAGGTAAGGGGATGACACGATCCAGCAGGGGAGAGCAGACTGAGGTGAGTTTAAGTAGAGGTGTTGGCAGGTGAACCGAGTTCGGGCTTGATTAGGAACGGCACGTGGAACTGATCAGAGGAGCAGTGCAGGAGCAAACTCTGCGGAAGGAGGAGGGTGCCAGAACTAGTCCAGGATGCAGTGAGCAAAAACTGCATCCTGACATTCAACCACACACAGAGTCACATTTAAAGAGCTTTATTGATGGTTGGTGGTAGTGGTGGAAAGAACCAGAGAGTCTTCACCGTAACAGAGCAGATGGATGATGACGGCACGAGCAGGAGCTTGCAGGGTGAAGCTGGAGGTCTACTGGCAAGCTCTGGAGCAAAGCCTGAGGCCGGCAGCTGCGCTTTGGAGTGGGATCCGAGCTTAGCCTCGGGCCGGGACCCAAGGCTAGCAGGAGAGCCTTGAAGGTGCATCCTGAGCAGAGCTGCAGCTGGGTTCTCAGAGGCTGCGTCTAGGAATGGGGCCCCTCAAGGCCGGCTTTCAGACAGCCTCAAAAAAGAGAAAATCAAAACGACCCAATCAGGGTGGGTGGAGGGAAGCTCTGGATGGGGGGCTAGAGCCTCAACAAAAAAACGACCCAACCAGGGTGGACGGAGGGGAGGCTAAGGACGGGGGGATAGGGTCCAACAAAAAATCTACCCCAATAGGGCGAGCAAAGGAAGGCTTGGGGTTAAGTTGGCTGACCGGGGGGTTGACGGCCGTGGAAGAGCTCTGGAATCCACTTGGGAGAGCTGGAGTGCTCAGGCAGCGACCTGGAAGCGGCGGGGGGCTCAGGCGGCAGCTTGGGAGCGCTGGAGTGTTCAGGCGGTGGCTGGGGAGCACCAGAGTGCTCAGGCGGCGGTCCGGGAGCGCCGGAGAGCTCGAGCGGCGGCCCAAGAGCGCTGGAGATCTCGAGCTGCGACTGGATAGCGCTGAAGACCTTTGAGTTGAGAGCGCTGGAGACCTCGATCTGAGAGTTGAGAGCGCTTGGGAACCCAAGAGACTTGAGAGCACTGGTTAACCCAGGAGACTTGAGAACGCTGGGGAATTCAGGAGACTTGAGAATGCTGGGGAATTCAGGAGACTTGAGAATGCTGGGGAACGCAGGAGACTTGATTCTAGCTAGTTTCATCTTCCCCCATGAATCTCAAGTCCTGAGAAGGGGGTCCAGGGGACCCGCCGCCTTCCGACGCTCCCGAGTCCCATGAGGTCCAGGTCCAGGAGGACCCATTGACCTCCAACGTTCTCAAGTCCCATGAGGTCCGTGTCCAGGAGGCGCAGGGATCTCAGAGACAGCCTGCGGTGCAGGGACCTCAGAGACGGCCAGTGGCGCTGAAACCACAGAGACGCGAGCGGTGCAGGAACCTCAAAGACGGCCGACGATGTGGCATGCGCTGCACCCATGGGGAATGCGTCGGGGCCCGAGGTGTCAGCCTGACCCTCGACGACAGGCACGGGAACAAGCCAACTAGGGAGTAAGTCATCCCTGTCGCCATAAAAGAAATCCCACAGTTCACTCCTCGACACGCTGAGATCTAACAGGCATGGCCGTGGTCCTCCGAGCGACGGCCGAAGCTCGTACACGAGGAGTCAGCTGGGTGTCGAGAAGGTGGTGACAAAGATGACGTGGGGCTAACAGGCGTTTAGCTGGGTTCGCCGGAGCAGTGCTGGGGACACCAGGCCAACTCACCAGAGAACTGGAGGTGAGCCACAGGTGGAATGGTGGTTGTTCTCTTGCGATGGCGGGCTCGCCGTTTTCGCTAAGAGGGGCCGTGCTCCAACTGAGAGGTGGCCTCCGGCAAGAAAGCGGCGGGGGTTTCAGCGACTTCAGCGGCGAGAGCTGTGACGGGATCTCTGATGCTAGTTTTGCATATAGTGAACTGTGAGGGTTTTCAGCATGTATTACATTTTTTCAAACTTTGTCACATTAAAACCTCCAGATGTTTGTTGGGATTTTATGTAATAAACCAAAACAAAGAAGTACATGATTGTGAAATTAAAAGGAAATATAAGGTGGGAATCTGAAAACCTGATGGAAAGTTCAATGGCTGTAAGGGTTTGCAAGCACTGTGTCATAAAAAAATTACTTATAGTACCTGATCCATTCCAGGCCGAGCCTTGTTGTACAGAGTTCTGGTCTCGATGTGTTCTGGTACTAGTTTGCATCCCACAACTGGGATCTCAGCCCAGCGGTGCAAAATCTTGAGTGACAAGTGCTCGTAGGACTCCACCGGCTCATCTGAGAGGTGCACAATTACAAATAAGCACATGCATGTACAGCAATAGTAACTGTAGTCGGAGCAAATCTTTAGACTATATTGCCAAAGGTATTCCCTTACTCATCCAAATAAATTAATTCAATATCCACAGGTGTATATAATGCAACACCTAGGCATGTAGACTGCCAAGGGAATGCTATGCTATAATAACTTAGCAGCAAAACAAGACATTTTGGACAATTTCTTGCTTCCAGTTTTGTGGAAGCAGTTTAGGGATAGCTCCTTCCTTTTCCAGCATGACTGCCCACTGGCCCACGAAGCAAGGGCCATAATTACGTGGAAGAGCAAGTTTGGTGTTGAAGAATTTGACTGTCCTGACAAGAGTCCTGGCCTCAACTCATCAGGACAATTTAGTTATGAATTAGATCAGAAAGTATGAAGCAAGCAGTAGCGGTTTGTGATGTAGGCAGCCACCCAAGGCGGCTTCATGAGATCTCCCCCGGACCTGCACAATGTTCACGGTAGTTAGGCGCTGTGACCATGGCGCCTAACCACTGTGGTGCCTATGAACATTGTGGGTAGTGAGCACCCTCTGGCTGCCACAGTGCATATATGGGGTGACAGTGGCGCAGAGGCTTAGGTTGCTGGTTCGATCCCCTGCTGCAACTGTCTCGGTCGTTGTGTCCCTCGTATCACCACCTGCTGGTGGCACCAATGTATGGCAGCCTCATCTCTGTCAGTGTGCCCTAGGTTAGTAGCTACTAACATAGCTCACCACCGTCAGGGTGTAAATGTGTGTCTGAAGTATAATTGGGTGCATGACTAACTGTAGTTAGTCTGTAGTGTAAAGCGTTTGGGGTCAGACTAGTTAGAGCGCTATACAAGCACAAGCCATTTTGGTTTTCTGTCAGAAAAGTTGTAACAGAAGGGGGGATTCAGCTTGTATCTGGTGTCACTGAACCTAAGTTCATCATGAGGGAGTTTTTTTCATTAATTTTTAGAACACCGAAGAAGTTAGGCTGTGCAGGTAGGCTACGTTTATGTGGCTTTTTCTCTGTGAAAAAAAACATCATAAAATCTATGAGGGGTGTTTATGAGACTCAGTGTTTGCATAGTTTGCTTGTTGTAAGGAACATCAGGCTTGTTTTACTCTAAGGTCGCTTTGCAACTTTCGTGACATGGAGGTAGCATTTTTTGGGTTTGTTTTTGAATGTGAATTCTCTTCTATGGGATTAGCTTTTTTTGGCAGAACCCCTTTTAATGCCTTTACTGGTTATCGTACCACACAACAAGATCTATTAGCCGGGCTGTGTGTGTAAGTGAGAAGGGATCTGAGTGTCTTATTACAGTTAGATAAATAACTTTACGGCTTTACAAAAGAAGCTGTATTTAAGTCTATTTTTTCAGTAAACCCTAAAACTTGAAACAGGCCTATAATAATAGTATTAGCTGCAATTTTACGCTAATTTCTCTCTCACATTTGGTGGTTGGGGGTGGCGGCGCCGGTGGGGTTGTTCACCCAGGGTGCCAAACAGGCTAGGGCCGCCCCTGGAAGCAGGCCTTCTTATCCCACATTGAAACTAGCTAGAATAGGCTTGTGGAATAACAGTGAAAATTCACATGAGCACTCTCCTGAACCTTGTTCAAAAGGCTCCCGAGAGGAATTGAACCTGTTAAAGCTGCAAAGTGTGGGGCTCACATCATATTAAACCTGATGGAATAAAAATGGGATGTTATTCAGGCTCATAGTGTCCAAATACGTTTGGCAATATAATGTATCAGAGCAACTGTCAGATGAAATGCTGATAAATATTGTGTAGATATATGTGTATCACAATCCTGGAGTAAATAATGAAGACAAATTAGAACATTTTAGTATAGTGAACTGTATTTTCACCAGAAAGTAACTACCATAACTGTCAAAAATAACTCTCCCAGTAAACCAAGCTGATCACAAAAAACACTGGCAATTGTGCAAGTAGGTTTGTTGTTAATAAATGAAAATGCTCATTCTAAATGGTGGGCACGTTGCGTGAGTCCTCTTTACCTTCATGCATGAAGAGCGTCTTGCCTGTGAAGACTTTGTCAGCCACAATGATGCGTCCTGGACTAAAATGAGGACCATCCACGCCGTTGTCTCTGCATAGATTTGACAACAGTTCTGATGGCTTCAGACTGTCTCTCCAGGCATTGTAACCTCCTCTGCAGGCAAAAAAGGGTTTACGGTCACAATTTTAGCACAATAAACCATGGATCACCAAGGACATTAAGGCCATCCTGAATGAGAAGAGGGCGTTCAGAGATGGCAACCGTGATGAGGTGAGGAGAGCGCAGGGGGTTCTCAAGCATAAAATTAGAGAGGCTAAAGACAAGTACAGGAGAAAGCTGGAGAATAAACTCCAGAGAAACAACATGATGGATGTGTGGAGTGGCATGAGAACCATCACCAGGTTCCAGAAGAGTGGTGGCATGGGGTTGGAGGGTCACATGGACAGGGCCAATGGATTTAACCTATTTTTCAATAGGTTTGATACTGCGCCCCCCCCCCCCCCCACAAATCTCTGCTGCTGGCTACCCAACAACTACCACTCCACCTTCCCCCACTCCTCCACTTTACAGACCCCCTGTCTACTCCTCACCACCTAAATTCACACCCACCTACTCCCCCCCCCTGCTTTACATCATGTCCTCCACAACCTGATGACCTCACCCCTCCCCCAACTGTGACATCTACAGTGTCCTTCACTCCTGACCTGGTGAGAAGACAGCTAAGCAGACTCCACTCCGGAAAAGCTGCAGGCCCCGGGTATTTCCCAGGGTGCTCAAAGCTTGTGCCTACCATCTGTGTGGAGTACTTAGCTTTGCCTTCAGCCTGAGCCTGCACCTCCAGAGAGTCCCCCTGCTGTGGAAGACGTCCTGCATTGTTCGTGTGCCAAAGAAACTGCGTCCTAGCGGCCCTCAGGACTACAGACCCGTGGCACTGACGTCCCATATAATGAAGACCTTTGAGAGGCTAGTCCTGGAGAAGCTAAGGCCCATGGTCAGGCCCTTCACTGATCCACTACAGTTCGCCTACCAGCCCCACCTGGGAGTTGAGGACAGCATCATCTTCCTGCTGAACAGAGTCTACACTCATCTGGACAAGCCGGCAGGCACTGTGAGAATCATGTTCTTTGATTTCTCCAGTGCCTTCAACACCATCCGTCCGGCTCTACTGGGTGAGAAGATGACGGCGATGCAGGTGGAGGCACCCATGGTGTCATGGATTGTTGATTACCTGACGGGCAGACCACAGTATGTACGCCTACAGAACTGTGTGTCTGACAGGGTGGTCAGCAACACTGGGGTCCCTCAGGGGACTGTCCTCTCCCCCTTCCTCTTCACCCCTTTCACCTCAGACTTCAACTACTGCACTGAGTCCTGCCTCCTTGAGAGGTTTTCTGATGACTCAGCAATAGTTGGCTGCATTGAAAAGGGTGATGAGAGTGAATATAAGACTGTGGTGGGCAACTTTGTCACTTGGAGTGAACTGAACCATCTGCAAAGACTAAGAAGACAAGGTGACAAAGACTAAGAAACTAATAATGGATCTGAGGAGGGCAAAAACAACTGTGACCCATGTTTCCATCCAGGGGGTCCCTGTTGACACGGTGGAGGAGTACCTGGGAGTGTACTTTAATAATAAGCTGAACTGGACTAGAAACAGCGAGGCTGAAGGACAATAACAGACTAAACAAACTGATCAGGAGGGCGGGGGATGTTGTGGGGGAGGAGCTGGACCCTCTGATGACCGTGGCAGAGAGGAGGATGCTGTCCAGGCTTCAGTCCATCTTAGACAGTTTCTCACACCCTCTCTACGACCCACTGGCCCAGCAGAGGAGCTCCTTCAGCAGAAGACTCCTTTCACCCAGATGCACCACAGGAAATCATTCCGGCCTGTGGTCATCAATCTCTACAATGCCTCCCTCAGAGATTCAACCCCCCCCTCTGTAATTGACATTTATTCATTATTTTGCACTGTTTTGCATATCGTCACTATCATTTTATTTTAGATCTGTAAATATATATATATATATATATATATATATATATATATATATATATATATATAAATTTAGTGAAATTTATTGATCTCACAATGGAGAAATTCACTTCTGCGTCTTAACCCATCCCCTTGGGGTGCAGTGGGCTGCCACTGTGCGGCGCCTGGGGAGCAATCGGGGGTTAAGGGTTTTATTCAACATTAACAGATTCTGGCACGTAACAACCAGAAATGTCAATGTTTTGTCAGATTTTTATGTGCTACACCAAACCAAAGAAATCCTTTGACATATATTTCAAAAGTTGTTTAAAAGTGGCTTGCCTTTGTATTCAGCCTCACAGCATGATGCTTCCACTTCCTACTGAAGAGGATGAGTTCAGGATAATGTGGAGTGTTAGTGTACCACCACACAAACCAAAATTTAGTTTTGCTCTCATCTGACCAGAGCACTTTCTTCAACATGTTTGTCGTGAGCCCTGTATAGTTTATGGTAAACTGTGATAACTTCTGATTACTTCTTTTATGATTTTCTTCTTTTCGCTCAGCCATTAGTCATTTCTGATTTACAGAATCAACGACTGATGGTTGCCCTGTCCTCAGATTCTCTGAGCTGTGGATCTCTGCAGCTTCTCTGGCCATCCTGGCTACTTCTCTTGTTAATGCTCACCCTCCTCAGCCTTTCAGTTTGGCTGGACAGCGATGTTGTTGCCATTTGTGAATTACTCTTTCTATTTTCAGGTGAATGATTGAACAGTGCTCAGGGATATGTTCAAAGAGGCAATGTATATGTATAGTAATGCATTTCTATAATCTTCCGAATACATTTCCTCCAACTTAAAATCCCTCCTTGTTCTGAATAGGCTGGAAAATCCCTGAACTTACAGACTGTACTCGGTAGGGAGTCCACATGTGGCCCTGTGTCTGCTGTAAAATCGGTTTTCCAGATCAATACGAGTCTCTCCAATCAGGTCATCGCCTCCTACCAGGTCATAGTCATAAATCAGCACTGACAGCAGAGACTCCTGAGGAAATGTGGCTTGCATCTCAAAGGATCTGGAAGAGAGACAATTTTCAAAACACGAGTCTACCAGAACAGGTCCAGCTTTTCAATAGATAGATTATTTACCTTCCAAAAACAGGGTTTAGTTGTTTTGGAATGTAATTGTCTCTGTCTTTGATTTCATTTTTCCCAAGGCGAAGAAAAATGTAAGGGTCAGCCTTCCCATCTGGATCAGCTGGATGCAGGTTGGATGCCTGGGAAGATGCCAGGGATTTAAAGCACAATGTGATTGCTATTCACCAAGAAATAATGCACAGCACTGAGCTGGACTCACAGAGACGATATAAACCCGGATGAGGACTTGCACTGAAGTGTTTTGGGGGATTCCTCTGTTCACCCTGAAGTGGCCTGTGTCGATGACATCATCCCCGTCCTCTACCTCATCATCACTCAGCTTATAGAGGCAGAATCGACCCTTAAGAATAGGAAAACAAGATGGGTTAAGACATGTCAGGGTCATTAAATACAGCAGTTCTGGGAGATGAAACTCACCTTGAACTTCCCAACAAACCTCTCATGCGATGTTCCCTCCTCCTCATTGGCCTTACCCCGGAACAACTCATAGGTGCTAACCCAATCATCAAATGGCCCAAACTCTGCCTCCAGCTCCTTGTTGTATAGCTGCAGATTTGATCACAGTCAATCATGGTGAGAAAAAACACGCTCTAAGGTTTTGCGTTTCAAGACCTGAAATGTGTTATTACAATAAACCCTGTAGATCATCAAAGAAACAAGAAATATATAACAAAGCCAAAACGCAAAAGCAGTTTGTGATAAACCACAACATGAGTTACTATCTGATAGAACCAGTTTTAACCGCAGTTAAAGTTTGTTCTCTTTATAACTTCATCAGTCTGTCATATCATCATGAAGAATTATTGTTATAATATAAGATATATAATATAAGAATTAACGTTATAATATAACGTTGCTGGAGAGTATTGAGGTGAGCTGACATTTATCTGTTCTTTTAAGCTCTCACCACAGTACCTCAATCAGTCAGATGCTGATTCCTCAGGTGCTGAAAAACATTTTGAGTTTTATAGATTTTGGGATGTTTTTATCTCATTATTAGACTTTTAGGTATACACTGCAACAGAGAATATTTAAAAAGATCACAACTTTATTTGTATTCTGATAAAAGACTGATACTCTATATTGTTGCATTTAATTTGTTGCAGAGTATACCAATGAAACTGATATGTATGTATGTATGGATAGATAGATAGATAGATAGATAGATAGATAGATAGATAGATAGATAGATAGATAGATAGATAGATAGATAGATAGATAGAAAATATAGCTCTGATCTGGTTTCCAAACAGCTTAGATCTGCTGCCATGTTTGGTTCCATTGTTCTGTTAATTGACTTAATTTCAGCCAAGCTTCAGCTGTTGGACGCAACCTCATTGAGATCATTGTCAACCTAATGACAGTAAGTTGCTAAGGTCATGTGGGTAAAAAAATACCAGCCCAAAGCATCCTCCCTCTATAACCCTGCTTGACAGTCCCTTCAAGGTATTTATGGCGATGTGCTGTGTGAATCAGATAAAACAGTAAAGAAATCTATCCGTTCAAATTCAATTTAATGAGCAACATTGTTTTCAACTGATCAACTACAGTAGTTTGTTAAAGGGTCTTCTGTCATCACTACAGCTAGAAGTATATTGCTCTTCTAAACCCAAGACTAAAAATAACTTGGTGAATATGTCTCTTAATGTATTACCTGAAGTCTCACTATTTTAGTAGGTAAGGTAGAGCTAAGCTCCACTGTCCCCTTTCCTTTCTGTTTCTTCTTCTTGTCTCCCTCTGACTGGCTGCTGACTGTGGGAGAGCACACAGCTCATGTTAGGGAGAAACACTGACATACAACACAGTAACTACAGCAATTATGTGACCACATGCGTTAAGCCTCATTCACAGATCTGCCAGTCACGTGTCACAGAGTCAACCTTAAGTCTTCCAGCCAAAGCCCAAAACGAAATTGTTTTTATTCACGCAGTACAAAAAAGCTTCCCATAGATCTACCATGCAGATTGTTCAGTGACAGAACCACATTCAGTGCATTCACATTCAGTGTTCGACAACTAAAATGCTTGGTGTCTACATCATTCTGCAGCTGCGCCATAGAAACCAGATAGATTCATTCAATCCCCAAATCCTGCAGATATAATTTAATGACCAAGCAGAAGATTTCTCCCAAGGAAGTGAAAATACCAGAAGCTGAATGTGCCCCTAACTAGAACTCCTCCAGCTATATGTCTGAAACCTTACCCAACGAGTCTATTCCATCGCTGAGCAAGCTGTGGTATGGTGAAGCTGCAATGTACAACAATGTGGGTCAGGGGACTTCTACCTTCACCTCATCACAGAGTATTATAAGTTTAAAAAAAATATATATATATATATATGCTTCTGATTGGCAAAATTATCAGTCAACATGGGATTAATTTCCACTGTTATGCTGATGACACTCAGCTATATTTATCCATAAATCCTGATGAATCCAATCAGTTACTTCGACTGCAGTCATGTCTTGATGACATCAAAAGCTGGATGACTTTAAATTTCCTGCATCTAAATTCTGACAAGACAGAAGTTGTAATCTTTGGACCAGAGTCCTCCAAAAATAAACTTCTTAATCAATCACTTAATCTGGATGGCATTAACTTGGCCTCTGGTAATAAAGTAAAAAAAAAATCTTGGTGTTATTTTTGACCAAGACATGTCATTTAAATCCCATATTAAACAGGTTTCCAGAGTTTCCTTTTTTCACCTCAGGAATATCGCCAGAATTAGAAACATTCTGTCCAGGAGTGATGCTGAAAAACTAGTCCATGCATTTGTTACTTCAAGGCTGGACTATTGTAATTCTTTACTATCAGGAAGTCCACAAAATGCAGTTCAAAGTCTTCAGCTGATCCAAAATGCTGCAGCAAGAGTTCTGATGATCATATTTAATCCCTCGTGTTGACTTTCATTCATTCTACTCATATTTAATTGCTCGTATTCCTGAGTGTCATCAGAAGTAGTGTCATCTTGGAGGTCACTACCTACAACCTGAGCTGAATTTTCTATGAATTTTCACTTCCTTAAATTGTTTTATCTCAACTAATTTTTTTAAATATCAACTCTGACAATCTCCATTTTATAAGAAACCTGGTGAAAAGCGGTGGATGATCTTCATATTTTGATATTTTTTGGTGGATACTATCTCGGCCTGCTTCACCTGCTGAAGCCTGGGGATTTCCTTGCAGGGGATCTCAGCACATCATGCCACCTAAGAAGAACCAGAGCAGCAACCGAAGCAATGGAGAGGAGTTGATGTCGCTCTCACAGGTACGAGAGCTAATGGGTCAAAAAAAGGGATCTGTTCATGCAACTACTGCAGCAGCAAGAAAGCAATTTCACATTGTTCACAAGTTGTGGAATTACTTGTAAACAATGTGAACACTCGAATTGATAAATTGACCAGGGAGACACAGGAACTGAGAAGCAGTCTGCAATTCTCCCAGAAGGACATTGATGATCTAACGGAGAAAAATTTGAAAACTGAATTGGAGAGAAGAACTGCTTGTGCTGAAACTAAAGCAATGCAGGAGAAATTGGCTGAGATGACTGAGAAAGCAAACTACTTGGACAGTCAAACTAGAAGAAATAACCTTGTTGTGGATGGCATTCCTGAGGCCCAGAATGAAAGCTGGAAGGACACTGAAGACAAAGTCATGTGTTTGATCAATGAGAAGCTTCACTTGGACAGTAGTCAGATGATGATTGAACGTGTACATAGAACTGGGAATCTAACTGGACATTCTGGAAAGAGACCTAGGCCTATTATGATCAAATTCCTCAGATACAAAGATAAAATGGCTGTACTGGGAAAGGCTAAGAAGCTGAAAGGCACCAACATTTATGTGAATGAGGACTACACCGAAGCTGTCAGACAAAAGCGTAGGGAACTCATTCCAGCCATGAAAGCTGCTAGAGAAAGAGGGGACATCGCCTACATCCAACCCCCCTTTCCAAAAGTGTAAGGATCAGAAAGGCACCAACAGCCAGGAGCTGGAGCTAGAGACTAGTTCTCTGGCTTCCTGAACCTTGTGCACATACAGCCTGTATGAGCACATACAGCCTGTATGAGACTGTATTTTTTTTTTTATTATTTATTCTTTGATGGACAGCAGGCTCAATGATGATAATCATCTCCTTCCTGTCTCAAAGGGTCTTGTTATGGCCCATTTGAATGTTTGCAGCATCAGAAATAAGGTACATGAACTTAATTATCTGATTAAAGGAAACACCATTCATATCTTGGCCATATCAGAAACCCACCTGGATTCTACTGTTCTTGACACATTTCCATAGATGGCTACAATATTTTTAGAAAGGATAGGGATAAGCATGGGGTTGGCATAGTATTATATGTTAGAAATAATTTTCCAGCAAAACTGTGCTCCGAGTTTATCTCAGATAGATTAGAATCTTTATGGGTCAAAGTGCATCTTCCTCACCTTAAGCCAATGCTGATTGGATGCTGCTATAGACCTCCTGGGTCTGATATGTAACACCTGAATGATGTTTGTGTGTTAATTGACAGAGTTGCGGATGTGAATTGTGATATTTTTTTACTTGGGGATATGAACATAGACTGGTTTGCAAATCAATGTCCAATGAAACAAAAGATGGTATCATTAATTAATGCTTGTCACCTGTTTCAGATGATCTCTCAACCAACCAGAATTTTCACGAACAGTGCTGGCCATACTTCTGCCACTTGTATTGACCAAATTTACACAAATATTCCTGAAGGCTGTACTAAACCAGTTTCTTGTTCTATGGGTTTTAGCGACCACAATATTATAGCAATTACCAGAAAAACAAAAATTCCTAAATGTAAGATCAATATCATACATAAAACGATTTTTAAGAAATGAATTCCTGAAAGTTTTTTGGCTGATGTTGGTGATGTTGACTGGACTGATGTGTATGTTACTGACGAGCCTGAGGCCTCCTTAAATATCTTTATGGAAAGATTTATGAAGATTGTTGATAAACATGCCCCTATGAGAAAGTGTATTGTAAAAGTGAGACCAGCTCCATGGTTGAATGAGACTCTAAAAAGTCTCATGAAGGAAAGAGATGAGGCCAAATCTAGATTAGTAATATCTGGATTACTGGAGGATAAATTTAAGTACTGTAAATTGAGAAACCAGGTTACAAAACTGAATAGATCAATGAAAAAAGAATATTATATGCAAAGAATAAATGCTGTAAAACAAAATGGTAAAGAGCTCTGGAAAACCCTTAATGAAATAATGGGTAGAAAAACAACTGGCGGGGCTTCTTTTGTTGAATCAGACGGCATATTTCTGACCAAACCATTGGATATAGCAAATTATTTTAATTATTTTTTTATAAATAAGGTCAATGGACTAAGGCAGAATATGGGTGATACTGACTGTGATTATCTAAAACTTATAAAAAATAATGTGATGTTAGACAAGTGTTGCACTTTTCAGTTTAATACTGTGGATAAAGGAGAAGTAAGGAAGTTGTTGAAGTCCCTCCCTGACCAAGGCTCAGTGGGTACTGACATGCTGGACAGTAAAGTACTTAGTCTGGCAGCTGACTATGTTTACGGTCCGATATGTCATATATTAAATTAGTTCTTAATGAAAGGTGTTTTCCCCACTATCTGGAAAGAAGGTAAAATTATTCCCTTACCCAAGGATGGCAGACAAGCACTCACTGGCAAGAACAGCAGACCTATCACTATTCTCCCAGTTCTTAGTAAACTGATGGAGAGAATAGTCCATTCACAAATACAGGAATACTTTAACTGTAATGGTTTGAATACAGATTTCCAACATGCCTACAGACATAACCATTCAACTTGTTCCGCCCTTACAGCAATGACGGATGATTGGCTTAAGGAAATGGATAATTCTAAAATGACTGGTGCAGTATTACTTGATTTCAGTGCGGCATTTGATGTCATAGATCATAATCTACTCATCAATAAATTAGAATGTTATGGATTTAATCCAACCACCATCAAATTTATGAAGAGTTATCTCACAAGTAGGACGCAATAGGTTTATTACTCTGGCAGTTGGTCTCACTCCAGGGTCTTGGATTGTGGGGTCCCGCAAGGGAGCTGTCTGGGACCACTCTTATATGGTATCTTCACAAATGATTTAGCATTTGTTGTGTGTAAAGCAACTGTACAAATGTATGCTGATGATTCCACAATGTATTATGCTGCAAAAACTGTCAGTGACCTGGACAATGTTTTGTCAGCTGAGTTAAATATGGTTTTTGATTGGATAAAACAAAATAAGATGGTGCTGAATATCTCTAAAACCAAATCAATTATTTTGGGATCAAGGCATAAACTCTCATATACACCAAAGATGAGTTTGAGCCTATAGAACAGGTAGATAAAGTAAAACTATTGGGCATAACAATTGATAATCAGTTGTCATGGGCAGAACATATTGATACCATAGTGAGGAAGATGGGTTGTGGTATCTCAATGGTGAGAAAACTTATTTTTTATGTCCCTCCAAATATTGTAGGACAGGTGGCTAAATGGTTAATTTTATGTCACCTGGATTATTGTGCACCTGTATGGTGCTCCACATCTAAAGGTCAACTAAGAAAATTACAAACTGCTCGAAACAGAGCTGCCAGGTTGGTTTTAAATTGTTCATTAAGAACAAACACTATCAGTATGCACCGTCGACTTTCCTGGTTAATGGCAGAGTACAGACTGGCTTGCAATGCAACAACATTTTTTAGCAATGCTGTCTATTCTTTTCAACCTGTTTTCTTTCAACCTGTCAGATGTGATCAGGTTTATTCTTATGTGACAAGGTCAGCTAATGGTGGTCAGATGATGTCACCATGTCCAAAATCAAATGCCTTTAAAGAGAACAGTTATTTATCATGCCATCAGCTTTTGGAATATTTGCCCACTGAATATACGTCTTTTAATTATTACTTGAGAATGCACTATTTAAATTTGTGAGTGGTGAATTAAGATATTTACTGTATGAAAGTGAGAATTAATGTAATAGATATGAATGTAATAACTTATTTTGAAGGATTTTTGATGATATCTACAATAATGTCTACAATGTTTGATTAAGTGATTTTTGTTTTTTCTTGTGTTGTTTTGTCTTGTGGACCCCAGGAAGACTAGCTCGTCCCACTTTTGGTGACAGCTAATGGGGATCTTTTTACCAATAAACAATAAACAATACATATTTATCCTATTTTAGCTTCCCTTCACTGGCTTCCTGTTAAATCAAGAATAGAATTTAAAATTCTTCTTCTAACGTATAAAGCCCTTAATAATCAAGCTCCATCATATATCAGAGCTCTGATTACCCCGTATGTTCCTAACAGAGCACTTCGCTCTCAGACTGCAGGTCTGCTGGTGGTTCCTAGAGTCTCTAAAAGTAGAATGGGAGGCAGATCCTTTAGCTATCAGGCTCCTCTCCTGTGGAACCAACTCCCAGTTTTGGTCCATGAGGCAGACACCCCGTCTACGTTTAAGACTAAAACTTTCCTTTTTGACAAAGCTTCCAGTCAGAGTGGCTCATGTTACCCTGAGCTATCTCTATAGTTATGCTGCTATAGGCTTAGGCTACTGGACGACATCAGGATCTATTTTCTACTGTTTTCCAGTTTTGCATTGCTTGTCATCATTTCAGCCTTTAACTTTCTGTTCTCTCTCTTTTTCTTCATAGTAGGTACACCTGGTCTGACGTTCTGTTAACTGTGAAATCATCCAGAGAAGACGGCTCACCCGCTATTACCATCTAATGTAGAACAGATTACTGGATCAATGTGTGCTTCTGTGCTTTTTTGTCTCTCTTGTTGTGTCTCTGTTCTGTCTTCTGTAACCCCAGTGGGTCGAGGCAGATGACCGTTCATACTGAGCCCGGTTCTGCCGGAGGTTTTCCTTCCCGTTAATGGGGAGTTTTTCTTCCCACTGTCGCTTCATGCTTGCTCAGTATGAGGGATTGCTGCAAAGCCATGAACAATGCAGATGACTCTTCCTGTGGCTCTACGCTTCTCCAGGAGTGAATGCTGATTGTCGGGACTTTGAAGCAATCAACTGGTTTCCTTATATAGGAAATTTTTGGCTAATGGCTAATATGATTGAATTTGACTTTGTAAAGTGCCTTTAGATGACATGTTTCATGAATTGGCGCTATATAAATAAAATTGAATTGAATTAAAACTAAAAGAATCCAAGCTCCATTGCTGGCTTTCATTTTTATTTTATTTCTAAATGATCCAAAATGTCTTAGGTGGTAATGCCAACTATATTTGTCTCCTAATTGCATCTGAGAATGTGAGTTAGTGAGCCAAGGTTCAGGAAACAACAATTAAGGTGTCCCTGGTAACACGGACAAAAGCAGTTAATTATTTAGCACCTTAACTGAAACCACAGGTAGAGAATAGTTTTTACTGGAACTGGTGCTCCTCACTGAAAAGTTTAAAAGTGGTCACCAGTTGGAAAACCTTTATTGGTGCATAGCCACCTTATTTGACTTTTTTATTTTATTTATATAGTTCACTCTGGTTGCATACAAAGTTTTTTATTAAAATAGTTTTACATCCAACTGGGTTATTAGTTATTTTGGCCTTTATGGTTTGTTTTTTCTCAATTTGTTAATAAATAAAGCCTTTCGTGTTTATTTTTAATAACAGAGGAAGTACGACATTGTGCTTGCACAGCAGGGGATAAAACAAGGAAGCAGCTAATGGCTATTAGTATCTCCCAGTAAAACAATGAAGAATGGTCCAAGATCCAGTGAAAAAATGCAAAGACTATATGATTCCAAGAAGGAAAAGACTGGAATACCGCTGGGAATACAGTATGAATGTTGGTGTTCACTGAAGTGGAAGCTAAACCTCAGATGTGACCGCAGAGTTGATTAATGTGAGTAAATATTCTGATATCAGGCTCTAAAGTTGCTGTAGATCGGTGTATTTGATTAATAACGGTTGGTCTTCAATCATGCCGAACTGCCACTTTACTGCAAGGCATTGCAGAGGGTCAGGCTCAGTCTGGGATTATTTACAAGTGATTTATTATTTAAGGAAACCGGCAGTCGGCATGTCTGTTTATATCTGTCCATTGCGCCTGCCGCTGGATTCTATCTAGCCTCAAAAAGGACTATCAAAGCACTATCAAGATGGAGACTTGATGTATATAACCTTATTTTATCATGATCAAACTTTTTTTTATAAGCATAGAACATATGTACAGTGGTTACGGAAAGTATTCAGACCCTTTAAATGGGGTGGAAAATTAGCCTCGTGAGACCATCCTGATCTCGCGAGCTTTCAAGGTTTCACTCGCAGATCAGTCTGGCTACTCTCCGTTGAAGAAAATTTGGAGCCGTTCACCAAACGAACGTCCAATCAGCGTTGGCTTTGAGGCGGGTTGAGGTGTGACGCAACGGGAAGCGCGACAGTTCAGTCTAAAGAACATGGCGGCTTCAGCCGATGAAACTAGCGTTAGCGCGGCTATCGAGCAAGTTTTATCGGAATTACGGAGTATTTCTTTGCTGAGCTAACGAGCCTTTACCTGCAGCAGCAAGAGTAGCCTGGCTTGTGGTTGTGTTTTCGTCGTCGCTCGTAACAGAGCGACGAGGAATCTGATTGGTTTATTTGGCCCGTCTATCACCAGCATAGGCCAATCAGCTAACCAGTATTTTCGCCCCTTCCCAAAATTACTTCAACGGAAGGTTTCCAGATGGATATGCGGAGCAAATCTATCTGGCGGAGTCAGGTAAGTGGAAAATGGCTGTCCCCCAACATTCACCATCCAACCTGATGAAACTGCAGAGGATCTGCAAGGAAGAATGGCAGAGGATCCCCAAATCTAGATGTGACAAACTTGTTGCATCATTCCCAAGAAGACTCATGGCTGTACTAGCTCAAAAGGGTGCTTCTACTCAATACTGAGCAGAGGGTCTGAATACTAATGACCATGTGATATTTCAGTTGTTCTTTTTTAATAAATTTGCTAAAATTTCTACATTTCTGTTTTTTTCTGTCAAGATGGGGCGCTGAGTGTACATTAATGAGAAATAAATGAACTTTTTTGATTTCAGTAAATAGCTGCAATGAAACAAAGAGTGAAAAATTTAAAGGGGTCTGACTATTTTCGGTACCCACTGTATATACCTTTAAGAAGCAACACTTTGATCTTCTTCACCATCATATTTTCAGCAAATTGACAAGATGACTGGAAAATGAACAACATACACCCATCAGGAATAATATTATGACCACCTGCCTAATAGCGTGAAGGTTCCAGTTTTGCTGTCAATGCACCCCTGAGAAGTTAGAGGTAAAGCCTACACCTAAAACTGGTTCTTAAACCAATCTTAAACCTTTACTGCTTAGTGGCAAGGTGTATTTTCCTGTGTTAAGGATTATGAGATTGCCGATGCTGGAGCTGCCGAAAGCAGTTAACAGAAACAACAGATAAACCAAGGATACTGGAGACTCAGAGGCTGATATACTTAGACTGGACAAAATGACAACAATATAGTATGATCTTCTCCGCCAATGTGATGCAAGGAACACTGATGTCATACTGTACACGCCCTTTTTGGGGTGTACACAATTGGTCCATAATGATTGTGTGAGTAATGGAGGGGACTCTCTCTCTCTGGCGTCCGGAAATCTACCCGTCTTGCATTGTTGAGTATGAGAGTACAATACTGAAGCTGTAAACCTTCTTAGATTAAATATCTTAAAGTATAGCTTCTGTTTCAAGAGTCTTTTTATTACTACAGAAGTCTCAGACGTCTACAATAGAGAAGACCTCTTTTTTCAGGTAAAGACCCTGGAAGAACCGCAACAGGGTGTGGTAAATTTCTAGCACCTGCTTAGGAAGGCTGC
Source organism: Fundulus heteroclitus (assembly GCF_011125445.2). NCBI lineage: Eukaryota > Metazoa > Chordata > Actinopteri > Cyprinodontiformes > Fundulidae > Fundulus > Fundulus heteroclitus. The sequence goes on from NC_046367.1 coordinate 330,471, forward strand.
AGCCATCAGGGAATACTGTTTCCTTGAAAGGGTGTAGTCCATGGTCTGCAGAAATGCTCATGGGTTGGCATATGTCGAAGTAACATCCACTTGGGTGACATGACCCAATGTTTCCCAGCAGAAGCCCCCCCAACAATGACACTCCCTTTATCAGCTTGCCTTCTTCCCATGATGTAATCCTGGTACCACATGATCCGCAGTCAAGAGACACACCTGCACCCAACAATTTATAGGACGTAGGAAGAAAATGTGATCAGTCAGACTAAGCTGCTATTGGCCATTGTCGGCGAGATCATCAGCAGAGAAGTGTCAGCATGGACACCATCATAAAGGACCATTGTAATGTGTATTCTGACACATTTCTGTCTGAAGCAGAATTAATTTCTACTGTTACCCAAGTTACAGAAGCTCATCTGCTGGATCGGACCACAGATGTCAGGTTGTACCCCCCCTGTAGGTCTTTCCCTACAATTTGCTCTGCATGGAGCGGTTTCAGAAAACCTCTAAAGGGAGATACCCAAACACCTTTAGATGACTTCTTTTGGTGCAGATAAGTAGCAGTTCTACATCAGGCTCACTCCAAATGAAAAAATCTCACCCTGTCTCTACAAATAGCTCCAGCTTTCCCATTGAATTAATTTCAGTCATTTCTATCCGAATTGTCTTTCAGTTCTGATCCAAATCTCATGACAATAGGGGGTCAAACTCTTAAATAAATTAGTTTGATGGATTAACTGAATAACAAAAACAGTTAAATTGTAAATCAAGTATGTAGCGATGGAAGGTATGGACTGATGCTTCTAGAACAGCAACAAAGGACTTGAAGAGTGGCATTATAAGAGAACTAATGCGTGGTGGCCTTTATTGTCCTAACCCAAGAGTAACACTTTTGACTCACACAGTTTCTTCCAGAAGCACTGACTGGCTCGCGGACTTCCTGTTTGCGGTAAGGCGTATTGTGTCACTTCCTGTTGTTGCTGTGTGAACGACGGAGCTTTGCTCCAGGCTATCTCGCTTTTTATCTTTAAACCTCTTTGCTGTAACATCTGTTTCCAAACATAAGCACTTTTAAAACATTGTCTGTGGCTGCTCATCACGTTTGGGAACTCCTCGTGTTTCACACGGTTTGTTCTTTGGCGTGATAATAGGGCGTTAGCCTAGCTTTAGCCTAGCGTTAGCCTAGCGCTAGCCAAGCCTTAGCCTCATAATGGCTTCTCCGTCCCTGACTACGTCTTCTATCTGCTGCTCTCTGTGTCAGATGTTCAGTTATTCCTCTGCCTCCTTTAGTGATGATGGTACATGTAATAAATGTAGTGTTTTTGTAGCTTTGGAGGCGAGGGTGTCAGAATTGGAGACCCGGCTCCGTGCTGTTGAAAAACCAGCTGATAGCCGCTCTTTTGCTAGCGCGGAGCCGCATAGAGTAACTTCACGTAGCGAACCTAAAGCAGTAGCACCCGAACAGCCGGGTAACCAGGCTGGCTGGGTGACGGTTCGTAGGAAGCATAGCTCTAGATTACAGACCCCAGATCACCACCAACCCATCTGCGTTTCTAATAAATTTTCCCCTCTGAGCGACAATCTCGCCGAGGAGCCGACCTTAATTATTGGCAGCTCCATAATGAGAAATGTGGCACTAAAGAAACCAGGGACCATAGTTAAATGCCTACCAGGGGCCAGAACAGGCGACATAGAATCCTACCTAAAACTACTGGCTAAGGATAAGCGTAAATACCGCAAAATTGTTATTCACGCTGGCGGTAATGACACCCGGTCACGCCGATCAGAGGTCACCAAAGTTGGTGTTGCTTCGGTTTGTGAGTTTGCTAAAACTATGTCGGACTCTGTAATTTTCTCTGGTCCCCTGCCTGATCTGACCAGTGATGACATGTTTAGCCGCATGTCATCATTCAACCGCTGGTTGTCTAGGTGGTGTCCAGAAAACGACGTGGGCTACATTGATAACTGGAGAACTTTCTGGGGAAAACCTGGTCTGATCCGGAGAGACAGCATCCATCCTACTTTGGAGGGTGCAGCTCTTCTTTCTAGGAACCTGGCCGGATTTATTAGTTCTCCTAAATGCTAACAACCCAGGGTCCAGACCAGGAAGCAGAGCCGTAGTTTAACACACCTCTCTGCAGCTTCTGTACTGTTACCCACCCATTATCCTATTGAGACGGTGTCTTTCCCACGGCCAAAACTTAACAGATCAAAAACTGATCTAAAAGGAACAAATCATAAAAACCTAATAAAAATCAATACGGTTCACCTTGAACCTAAAAATAAAACAATAAAATGTGGTCTGTTAAATATAAGGTCTCTCCCTCCAAAGACTTTGTTAGTTAATGAATTGATTTCTGATAATCAGATTGATTTGTTTTGTCTCACAGAAACCTGGCTACAAGAGGACTACGTTAGTATAAATGAGTCAACTCCCTCCAGTTATTCAAATTTCCACATTCCCAGATCTGTGGGAAGAGGAGGAGGAGTGGCAACTATCTTTCTGTCTGATTTATTAATTAGTCCCAGGCCAACTAATAATTACAGTTCTTTTGAACATTTTAACCCTCAGTTTCCCTCATCCAAACTGCAAAGCAATAAAACCTCTTCTGTTTGTTGTTTTGTATCGTCCACCAGGCCCTTACACTCAGTTTTTGGATGAGTTGTCAGATTTCTTATCTGATTTGGTGTTAAATACTGATAAGGCTATTATAGTGGGTGATTTTAACATCCATGTTGACACTGAATGTGATAACCTTAGTGTAGCCTTTAAAACTATCCTAGATTCAATTGGTTTTGCTCAAAATGTGCATAAACCGACGCACTCTCGGCTCCATACTTTAAACCTTGTTCTGACATATGGCATTGATTGTGAAGAATTAACAGTATTCTCTCACAACCCTGTCCTGTCTGATCATTTTTTAATAACATTTGAGTTTAATCTAACTGAGTTCTCCACCCCCAAAAGAGGGTTCCATTATAGTAGATTTTTATCGGATAATGCTGTATCAAAACTTAAAGAGTCTGTCCCCTTTTTAATATCCTCAGTATTGCAGAAATGCCCTGTAGATGGCAGCATTGCTGTTTCTTCCCATTCACAAATCGATACCTTTGCTAACAATGTGACTTCCTCATTGCGTTCTGCATTAGACAATGTAGCTCCCTTGAAAAAGAAGGTGATTATTCACAGGAAGCTGGCTCCTTGGTTTAATTCAGAGCTGCGTTCCTTGAAGCACAATGTTAGGAAATTGGAAAGAAAATGGCGCTCTACACACCAAGAGGAATCCTACTTAATCTGGAGGGACAGACTATTGTTGTATAACAAGACCCTCCGCAGAGTTAGAGCAGCATATTTTTCATCATTAATTAAAGAGAATAAAAATAATCCTAGATTTCTCTTTAGTACAGTTGCCAAACTTACCCAGAGCCACAGCTCTGTTGATCCATCCGTTCCGTTAGCTCTTAGTAGTAATGATTTTATGGGATTCTTCATAAATAAAATTGATGCCATTAAAAATAAAATAATTGGCATCCTCCCAAACATGATTACCTCGTCCTCAGTAAGTGAGGCAGCATTGGAGGAATCTTTAGAATCTGCGCAGTGTCTGAACTGTTTAGAAGCAGTAGAGCTTTCTGAGCTATCTAAAATCTTAGCTTCATCTAAACCTTCTACCTGAATGTTAGACCCAATCCCAACCAAGTTGTTTAAGGACATATTCCCTTTGATCAGTGGCACTATTGTAGACATGATTAATCTATCCTTAGTAAATGGATATGTACCACAGGCTTTTAAAGTAGCTGTTATTAAACCTTTACTTAAGAAACCTTCTCTTGATCAAGATGAGTTAGTAAATTACAGACCTATATCTAATCTTCTTTTCTTATCTAAAATTCTTGAGAAAGTAGTTGCTAATCAACTATGTGAACATTTACAAAGTAATGACCTACTTGAGGAGTTTCAGTCAGGCTTCAGAGCTCATCATAGCACTGAAGCAGCTCTGGTGAAGGTCACCAATGATATTCTCATGGCCTCAGATAATGGACTTGTGTCTATACTTGTCCTGTTAGATCTCAGTGCTGCGTTTGATACAGTTGATCACAATATTCTCCTACAAAGACTTGAACATACTGTAGGGATTAAGGGGAAAGCATTAGGCTGGTTTAAATCTTATCTGTCAGACAGATTCCAATTTGTTCATGTTAATAATAAATCTTCCTCAAACTCTAGGGTCACCTGTGGAGTACCACAGGGTTCAGTCCTTGGACCAATTCTCTTTACTATATATATGCTTCCGATAGGCAAAATTATCAGACAGCATGGGATTAATTTCCACTGTTATGCTGATGACACTCAGCTATATTTATCCATAAATCCTGATGAATCCAATCAATTACTTCGACTGCAGTCATGTCTTGATGACATCAAAAGCTGGATGACTTTAAATTTCCTGCATCTAAATTCTGACAAGACCGAAGTTGTAATCTTTGGGCCAGAGTCCTCAAAAAAATAAACTTCTTAACCAATCACTTAATCTGGGTTGCATTAACCTGGCCTCTGGTAATAAAGTAAAAAATCTTGGTGTTATTTTTGACCAAGACATGTCATTTAAATCCCATATTAAACAGGTTTCCAGAGTTTCCTTTTTTCACCTCCGGAATATCGCCAAAATTAGAAACATTCTGTCCAGGAGTGATGCTGAAAAACTAGTCCATGCATTTGTTACTTCAAGGCTGGACTATTGTAATTCTTTACTATCAGGAAGTCCACAAAATGCAGTTCAAAGCCTTCAGCTGATCCAAAATGCTGCAGCAAGAGTTCTGATGAAAATCAACAAGAGGGATCATATTTCTCCAATTTTAGCTTCCCTTCATTGGCTTCCTGTTAAATCAAGAATAGAATTTAAAATTCTTCTTCTAACGTATAAAGCCCTTTATAATCAAACTCCATCATATATCAGAGCTCTGATTACCCCGTATGTTCCTAACAGAGCACTTCGCTCTCAGACTGCAGGTCTGCTGGTGGTTCCTAGAGTCTCTAAAAGTAGAATGGGAGGCAGATCCTTTAGCTATCAGGCTCCTCTCCTGTGGAACCAACTCCCAGTTTTGGTCCGTGAGGCAGACACCCTGTCTACTTTTAAGACTAGGCTTAAAACTTTTCTTTTTGACAAAAATTATAACTAGTGGCTCATGTTACTCTCAGCTACCTTTATAGTTTTACTGCTATAGGCTTAGGTTACTGGAGTATATCAGGATCTAATTTTCTCACTCTATTGAGTTCTACTGTTCTTCAATTATGCATTATGTGTTGTCATTTCTGCTTTAACTTTCTGTTCTCTCTCTTTTCTCTTCATAGTAGGTACACCTGGTCTGGCGTTCTGTTAACTGTGACATCATCCAGAGAAGACGGCTCACCCGCTACTACCATCTAATGTAGAACAGATTACTAGATCAATGTGTGCTTCTGTGCTTTTTGTTTCTCTTGTTGTGTCTCTGTTCTGTCTTCTGTAACCCCAGTCGGTCGAGGCAGATGACCGTTCATACTGAGCCCGGTTCTGCCGGAGGTTTTTCCTTCCCGTTAATGGGTGGTTTTTCTTCCCACTGTCGCTTCATGCTTGCTCAGTATGAGGGATTGCAGCAAAGCCATGTACAATGCAGATGACTCTTCCTGTGGCTCTATGGTTCCCCAGGAGTGAATGCTGCTTGTCGGGACTTTGATGCAATCAACTGGTTTCCTTATATAGGACATTTTTGACCAATCTGTATAATCTGACCCAATCTGTATAATATGATTGAACTTGACTTTGTAAAGTGCCTTGAGATGACATGTTTCATGATTTGGCGCTATATAAATAAAATTTAATTGAATTGAATTGAGAAGTAAAAGTGTTACAGCAGCTGCAGGAGAATTGGACATTGAGCCATAACTGAATAAAGGTCACCAGACTCAGAGGATATCTCCTATTTGCATTAGACAGGATTTTCAGCACTTCTTTGAGTTTGCTGAGGGATGCATTTTTAAGTAAATGAATGAGTGACCTTGGAGGTCATTTTTGTTGCAGCTCTCCATGGTCCCTACCTGTCTAAACCAGTTCCATCAATGTGCATGTGCCAAAAATACAACCATCTCCTGCCTCAATGACTACCATCCTTTTGCTCTGACCTCTGTCATCAAGAAGTGCTTTGAGAGGATCCTCCTGACATACATCCCTGCTGGCCTGGACAGCCTGCAGCTCGCCTAGAGAGAGAATCTGTCTACAAAGGATGCTGTCTCATTCACACTTCACACGGCTTGACTCATCTGCAGAATTCCAACACTGTGCTCCCAGACATGCTGGCTCTGTAGCTCCCCAACCTGGGTATATCTGCACTGCTCTGCTCCTGGATCAGTGTCTTCCTCACTAACAGACCCCAGGTGGTGATGATAGGGAAATGCACATCTGCGTTCCATCTCCTTAACACTGGAACGCCGCAGGGTTGTGTCCTCTGCCCTGCTTTTTACACTGCAATAAATGGATTTCAGTCAATCCCATTTTCCTATAGCTCCATTACTGGAGCAAAAAATTAGACAATTTGTCTGTTATACTGTGTTATCTTTAATGTTGTCTGTAGGCAGTCTTGGTGACAAACAAAACATTCCACACTGATGAGGACCTGTGGGCAAAATCTGCATGACTTTGAAATGGCCTAATAAATATCTGCGGAAGGAATGATCAGTCAACCAAACAGTATATTTTCTTGTGAGTGCCATCCTCTTTGACTGGAGGATTTATATATTTTTGGCTTGGAAACATAAAACAAACTGGAACTGTGCATCCTTTTCAAAAATAGGTGAGTATTTCTTACCTTTCTCAAATACACTGGGTAATTGAATGCCATCCTTCTGGTTGACCTGCAGCACATGTTGACATCTCTTCAAAATGTAAGACTAATACTCAATTCAGTTATAATGGCAAATCAAAACACGGCATCCTTGAGATTGAATCATACAGATTGGCTAAAAAGTTTTGCATCTAAGTATTTCTGTACAATGTCGAATGGCTACCTGTTTGTCTACAGATGCATAGTATTTGGACCACCAGTCAATAACAGACTCTGCAGATTCATCAGCAATGGTACGCCTCCTCCTCTTAGTGGACCTGCGCATGCTCTTTGAGCTGCTTACCTATATGGAAAAATATCCAGAAATAATAAAACAGTCTTTGAGTTGCAGTATATGATATGTCAACATATATTTATTATGAACTTCACCTTTTTCTTCTTGGGTTCTGGCTTTGGTGTGGGAGGAGCTGGAGGTGGTTGTGCTTCCTCCTCCACAGTAATTAGGAAGTCCTGATTAGTTAGAGCCACGGTTGAACAGGTCTCTACTGCATCCTGAGACAGCCCTGTCAGCCACAGTTCATTTCAGTTTTATTTATATACCAGTAAATTACAAGAAATGCCATCTCAAGGCAAACTGGTCCAATTCCTATGCAGTTATAGGAGTCTGAATTCAATTCAGTACTTCTCTATTAAGTCCATACATCTTACTGCCAAGAACTCATCACAGTCACGCTCAACATGTATACTTTTGAACAATTTACCCTGGAATTCATCTACCCAGGAAAAATAGTTGTTTGCAAGTTTGATTTTGTACTGATTTTGAATCTTGCTTGTTTTACCTGATTTTTCACATTTTGATGGTTCTGTGTATTGCTAATCTTTTCTGATTCTATTGCATTTTCTTGTCGCAACTCTGCAGATTTCCAATGTTTTTTATCTAATGAGCTGCACATCTGGGTCCTATCTTACAAGATGCTGGAAAACTGGAAATAATGAACTGCTTTCAAAAAAGAGAACATAAAATTACAGGCAGTCAATACCCTCAGCTCGGTGCAGCTCTGGTGTCAGGGGAGGTCCTGGGGTGAGTGTGACCTGAGATGGTTTGTGTGAATGAACTGCATGAGGAGGAGGTGGAGTGTACTTGAAGGCCTTGAGGTTGTTGATAATGTGGTTTCCAACAAGTGTGCTGCGCCCAAAGGCCCGCCAATCAACAACTGTGATACTAAGAGGAGGATGGAGGTGTTCGTTTTCTGGTAACTCCTGCCGCACGACACAGTGGAAAAAGAAACGTAAACTGTTATGTACATCAGCACAGGGCAAAAAGTGTGTTACATTGTCAAAGACAAAATTAACAGTATTCCATTCAACAGTACGCAGAGGAACCATTTCAGTGTTCTAACACGTTATGTCAAGTTAAAGTGAGAGATCACATTTGGAGATCATCAATGCTCCATTCTCCAGCTGATTTTATTCAATACTATCCCCTTCCTTAAATAATGGCTGAAGTCATTTTTTGCCAAAATTTTTTTTTTTGCCTAATTAAACTTATAACTTATTGCCATCTTATTTGATATGTTTCTAAAAAAACTGAAAAAAAGACTTAGGAGAAGCATTTATATTCGTAACCTTCCTAAAATAATGGCGTTAACTATAAGGATAACTAAAACATCTCTAACCATACTAATGTTGATCAAGCACCTTTTCAATGTCTCAATCACCACATAACTCCTGTTCCTTAAAGTCACTAGATTTGTCCATAATGTTGGTGAGTTGACTGGTCAAAATAACTTCTTCTAGAGCAGATTGAATAGTTTGGGTTCCAGAAAAGTCAGGTTCCTTTTCAGCACTCAGACTTCATGACACGTTGGGTCAAGCTGATGCTAATTTTGCTCTCCTCTGGCGGTGCAGTCTCTCAAGCCTTCTCTGATTTATTTTGTCCTTTCTACAAATCATTTCCATCACAAACCTGAGAAGAAACGCCAAATCTAACCTTTCTCTGTCCATTTAGGAATCACAAGTAGTAACAAAAATGCCTTCACAGCTAGGATCCTACAAAAAATATAGCAGGACGTGTTGTGTGGCATCAGGCTCAGCACTTCACATAGTGATCGAGTCCTGAGAAAGGCACAAGCTATTTTAGCCAGCCCAGATCACCCACTCTCACAAGAGTTTGTGCTTCACCCCTCTGGGTGGTGATTCAGGCTCCAGAGTGCCAAAAGTAAAAAAACTTTTTTGATTTTAATACAGTTGTTGTTTACGTATGTTTATGTAAGCTGTCTGTATATTATTTAATATGTTGAACCTTTGTCCTAACTTAATTATCATTGCAGGAGCTGTGAAGTCTACTGTGCATATAATTTTATTCAAATTACCTCATATAGCAAAGTATTTAATTATTTATTGATTTTGGGGATTTGGTATGATGGTAATATAATCTGTTCTAAAGAGGAAAACAAAAACGGTCCAAGTATGGAGCAGATGATAGGGGGTAGAAAGGAAGAGGAACGATGATGGAAGGAGAAAGAAAGGAGACAGAAGGCACTATATTTACCATTTCTTAAGTTAAATATTATTTTCTACCAGATACACCGCATCAGAACTTTCACCGAACTAGTGGAAATGGCTAATAGATGCCTATGACAGGATTCAACGCCCGTATTATGGTACATTGAGTTACCAATGGACTTCTTGATAACTTTGTTGTCAAGCGATTGAAGATCAATAACAGGGTCTGTCCTTGCAGTCGTAGACTGATCCCTGCTTTTTTATTATGATCATCATCACCCATGAGGGAAGATCTAGCATGGTGCTCCTGGTAGTGATAGGTGGTCGATTTATATTACCTCTTTTTCTGAAAAAAAAAAATATCCTAATTTTCTAAGTCAAATTGCATTAACAGTTGTTACCTTCTCAACCAGCTTCTGGGTTTTGCTTGGGTTGTATCGGATCAAAACCTTACTTCACTCACCAACATTAACTTTCTAATTTATGTTCAAAAGGCATTTTGCAAACAGTGTGTTAAGAAACATTTGGCAACATAATGTTCCTCATAGACCAGCTGACTTGTAAAGCTCTCCGGCTATCCTAATGTAGGTTATTTGTGTTAAGATTGTTAATATTACCAGCTCTATGGCATCAACTGGTGTGGTGAAGTTTGGGTTGGACTTGTACTTCTGGATGACTGAGGAACGCAGAGTTTTACCTGCACACTCTATGAACACCTGGAAAAGATGAACATGTTCAAGCTCATTTTCCTGAGATCCCTGATTTGTTTGGAAACTTTCTGATATACATTTAGGAAGTACACTAAATGCAAATGGACACCACCAAAAAACTCTGTGTAATGTAGATTCCCTTTAAATTAAGGTATTTTCTTGAACCTGAGGCCGATCCACAGACAGGAGCTGCACCTTCTTTAGCTCCCTCAATCCCCAGAACAAAACCTGTTGGGAAATATGAACATCTGTTTTAAAGATCAATTTAAAAGATAATTTCAACGGCTTTTGATCAGCAGGTAAAGCAGCCAAACCTCCAGCCTGTAGGTGCTGAGAACAGGCCTGATGTTGGCAGGAACAGCATAGATGCCTCCTTCTTGTTCTTCTAAATCTGGCAGGCTACCCTGGCCAGACTCTGAAATCTACACAGTGTGTTATAGGAAAGCTTCACTGGGGATAAAGTGTGTTAAGTAGGCATAGGCCAGTTAGTGGTAATAAGGAACACTATACAATGGTTTTAAACAGTTCATAGCAGATTATGTACTGCAAATATTGGCAAAGTTTCTCTTACCTATCATTCAAAGATATTATATAACTTGATTTTGAACACGTGTCCATGGAAGTGACCAGAAGGACTAACCTGCAGAAGTTCAAATGCAGCCAGCAGGTCTCCTCCTGGCTGGCTGCCACAGTGAAGTGGGCTGTACTGCAGGGTGGGGGGTACATAGGGTTCAGAGGCCAAGCGCACTTCAGGGATCGCTACTGTCGCTCCCAGATACTCTGCTTTTCCCTGCACAGGGCACAGAGCAGTGAGGGGGTCAGCGATAGCAACCACTAAGACTTCTCTGGAAAATCCTTCAGCTGTTGGGATTACCAGAGCGTCATCATCGTACACCTCGACAACAACATGTGGAGGCTCCTCCTGGATGTACTGTAGGTCTCCACTTAGCAGAAGGTGGCTCATTGGCAAACACTGATTCCATGTAGGACTGAGAGTCTGGCTAATGATCTGACAACAACCAAGAAACAATAATATGGACAGCAGAAATTCCAGCACACAGAAGAGAAGTTCAATCTAAACATGCACGATTTATCCTTTGTTACTTTAGTCTTTTAGTTCAGGATGCCATGAAGGACACAGCCACATGAGCTGGTTCTAACATTACTGGTAATCACACACTTACATTGGTGATTTGGCTGTGGGAGAGAAATGTGACTCTGGCGAATGGGTCTGACAGGCCTGTGTTGTCAGCAGCGATCAGACCACGAGCCTGATACATGTGGCACCGCAGCTGGAACGTTTGCTGCTCTGGAGGAATAAACAAAGCAGCAGGTCTATTCACAAGCTCTGTGAAATGTTGATACAATATATAAGATAAGATAAGATAAGATAGACTTTATTGATCTCACAGTGGAGATATTCACGTCTCACATTGGCTCAATAATCACAAGAAGGTGCCAAAAGGAGGAAAAGGTGCATAAGGTATATACAGTGTGTCCACATACATATAGTGGATAGAGAGAAAAAAAGAAATAAAGCAGGGATTTAAGATGACTTATGTACATTCAAGGTGACTTGTATACATATGGATTTGACGTTGTACATTAAAGTGTTACCAGGTAAAGAACAACAGTGAGGTAGTGAGATAACTATAACAGCAGAAGTCACTTATTTACAGGTTATTGCACAGGTTATTGCTGTTATAGTGCAGCATTGTATAATCTGGTAGCAGCAGGGATGAATGACCTGCGGTAGCGCTCCTTTTTACAGACAGGATGTCTAAGTCTGTCACTAAAGGAGCTGCTCAGCTCCTCTACAGTCTGGTGCAGGGGGTGGAAGGTGTTCTCCATGATGGATGTGAGCTTGGACAACATATTTACCTGATAAAGATCTTACTTTGATCGAGAAATTTCCAAGCTACATTAGCTGATCATATTAAGCCAACAGAAAACAATAATCTATTTAGGCGATGTCTATCAATGTTTTTAAGATAACAGACCTCTTACAGTGGGGCATTGTAATGAAGATCTTCATTACCTTTTCTAGGACACTTAAAATGTAGTTATAAAATATTGTGTGAGAATAAATTGCACTGTGTGATTGAAGTATTTTATTTTCAGTGATGGTTTTAGGCAGTTTCTTCTCAGCTGGTACTGATGATGACCTGTCAACAAACCAAACCAAGCAATTGATAAGATACGAGTATTGTTGATTACTGTCTCAAATTGTGACTGTTTTCAGTGTTTGTGTAAGTGACTTACATCTGTCTCTTCCCCTGCAAGGTGTTCAGGCTAAAAGATTCCCTGGGGGCCTGAACACCTTTTAAAGGTTCCGAAGAGTCCATTATAGATTGAGGGGGAGAAGTAAACTGTGCAATTTGGTTGTTGTAGTATTTTTAGAATTTAGATATAAATGTTCAGAGATATTTATAGACTATGTTTGTTAAATAAAGTGTAATGTTTTAGCTACATTATTTGTTAGTCTTTGCATATTAAAGTGTGAGTCTATGTTTTCCCTGTTTAATGGTAGATCTGGTAAATGGGAGGGGTTAGTGAGCTATAAAAGGCTGCCTGTTAAGAGGCTAGAGTGATTCAATTATTAAGAGCAAAATTAAATCTGAATGGCAACATTTGTGGGAGGAAGGAACTAAAGGTCATCATTTATTTCAAATACAAAAGAAAGTAGGGAATATGGAAATGATAGGAGAAAATCGAAAAGAACAAGTAGTAATGACAAGATTGCAGCTCGGACATACTGGATTAAATAAAACTTTACATCTGATAGGTAAACATCCAAATGGTAGTTGTGAGTGTGGTATGGATATGGAAACAGTAGAACATGTAATAATTCAATGGTGAAAAATATACAGTAAGTAGAGAGAAGCTAAAATAAGAAATTAGGAAATATGATATAGATACATTAAAACTTAATAAGATTAATTAAACATAAAATAAATAGAGCAGTTATAACATTTTTTAAGGTGACAGGATTATATATAAGAATTTAGATTAAAGGGAGATACTTTGGTCCACACTCCAGCATAGTAGATGCCGATAATGCATCCTAACATTAGACATCACCCGCCAGTAAAAATTACAAAGAAGAAGAAGGCTAGAGTGATTGTGGCTGCTCCAGTGACCAGATGTAACCAGTGAAACAGAGTTTTTCTACCTGTTTGTCTACGTTGGAGAATAAACGCCCAGTGAGTCTGCACCTTTTCGCTGCCTCAAGTCTCCTGCTTAAAACAGCCTCTAAGGGCCATTCTAACAGGCAAGTTCTCCTACTTAGAAAGATGAGAGAGTTCTGTCATTTACATCATAGGTACACTCCTATTATGAAAGACTTATGAGAAGAAAAATCCAGGAAATCACATTGTAATATTTTTACAGAATTTATTTGTAAATTACGGTGGAACATAAGTATTTGGTCCTCCACACACAAGCAAGATGTCTGGCCCTCATGGACCTGTAACTTCTTCTTTAAGAAACTCTTGTCCTCCGCTCATTACCTGTATTAATGTCACCTGTTTGAACTTGTTATTTGTATCATAGACATCTTTCCACAGCCTCAAACAGTCAGACTCCAAACTAGACTGTGGCCAAGAACAAAGAGCTGACGAAGGACACCAGGAAGAACATTTTAGACCCGCACCAGGCTGGAAAGAGTGAATCTACAACACCTATGTTTCATGGACTTCAACTCAGCCTTCAAAACCATGCACCCAGACGTGCAAGCTCTGAAGCTCCACAACATGCGATTATCCATACCTTCCTTCTCCTGGATCACAGACTTTCTCACCAAGGGGTCAGGATAGGGAAATGCACATCAGCCTCACTGATCATTGGCATGCCACAAGGTTGTGTCCTCAGCCTTGCTCTCTTCACCCTCTTCACCCATGACTGCTCGGCTATCCATCCCACAAACATGGTGGTGAAGTTTGTGGATGACACCACTGTGGTGAGTCTCATATCCAATAACGATTAGACCCATTTTAAAGAGGAGGTCCACAATCTCACACAGTGGTGCTCCAGGAACAACTTGACCCTGAAGACCAGCAAGACCAATGAGGTAATATTGGACTACAGGAGGTCCAAGAGGACTAAACATGCTCCTCTTTGCCTACACGGGGAGGTAATGGAGCATGTGGACAGCATTAGGTTCCTTGGCATCTTCTCCAACCTATCCTGGTCTGTGAAGACTTCCCACCTGATGAAGAAGGCCCAACAGAGAATTGAAATGGACTGGACTTTCCACTAAGCTGCTAAAAAACCTTTACATTACTACAATAGAAAGTGTTTTATATCTTAACATAACTGTATGATATGGGAGCTTCCCAGTGAAGGAGAGTTGGGATTTAGCATGTTTGTGAGGACAACACAGGGGATTGTAGGATGCCATCTCCAAGAACTCCGGCAGAACTCGGTTTATGCTGCAAAAGTCCAGAGAAGGGCTAGACACATTTCCACTAATGCCACACACCCGGGTAATGAACTGTTGTACCCACTTCAATCAGGTAAATGTTTCAGGAACATCAAATCCAAAACTAACAGACTCAATAAGAGCTTCTTCACAAAAGACGTTAGGGTTATTGCCCCCTGCTGAGCATACTCATGAATCTGTTACACATCACAATAATACTACTGTGAATGCGTTTTTGCACAGTCTAACTTATCAGATATGTTTCCTTGCACAGTTCTGTATACGAATGTTTAGGAATATTGCACATAATTTACTACAGGGTTGACTGTATCATCAAAGAAGCTTTGAGTGATTAATTCATGCAACAAGGAAAATCATAGATTTAAAAAGGCAATAAAAGATTTCTGATTCTACAACAGGCAAGCAGGTTGATGTGAATAAATCAACTGTGGGAACAATTGTAAGAAAATAAAAGACATAAAATGTGACAGACTAGCGACCTGTCCAGGGTGTACCCTGCCTATCGCCCATTGAATGCTGGAGATAGACACCAGCACCCTTCGCGTGTCCCACAAGGGACGAGCGTGATGGAAAATGGATGGATGGATGGATGGATGGATGGATGGATGGATAAAGACATAAAAGACAATTGAAAATCTTCAATCAGAGGCCCCATGCATGAGCTCATCCTGTGGGGTCAAAATCATCATGAAAAAAAGTGACAAAAATCCAAGAACTACATGGAGGGACCTGATGAATGACCTGCAGAGAACTGGGACCAAAGGAACAAAGGCTACCATCAGTAATACACTACGTTGAGAGGGACTCAAATCCTGCAGTGCCAGGCGTGTCCCCCTGCTTAAGTCTGTACATGTCCAGGCTCTTCTGAAGTTTGCCAGAGAGTATATGGCTGATCCAGAGGAGGACTGGGAGAATATTGTGTGGTCAGACGAAACCAAAATAGAACTTATAGGCACAGACTCAACTTGTCGTGTTTGGAGGAAGAAGAACGATTCCAAACCCACCACTTGGGCAACAAAGGAGTGGCTCCATAAAAAGCATTACAAGGTCTTAGAGCGGTATAGCCAGTCTCTACACCTCAACCCCATAGAAAATTTGTAGAGGGTGTTGAAAGTTGAAAGAACAATTAATCACTGCTCTAGAGGAGATCTCCAAAATACCAGCTACAGTGTGTGCAAACCTGGTGAAGACTTCCAGGAAAAATTTGACCTCTATCATTGCCAACAAATGTTATGCGTATAATTATGCATATAATGTTATGTGTAAGTATTGAGCTAAACTGTTGTCACTGACCAAATACTTACGTTACAGCCCAGTTAGGTCTTTGCTTTTTTTTTTTGAAGAATTTGGAATTGGGCCTGCTGCAGGTGGTGCTGGTAGACCTAATTGCTGCTACTGCTTAGAAGCTGCCATGTGTGCAGAGCAAAGGAGGCTCTCACCTGTGATTCCTCCCCTGTTGGTTTGGTTGTTTTTTGTTTGTTTGTTTTTCATTGGATTTTGGTTGTATTTTGTCTTTTGCTTAGTTTTGGTTATTTATGGGCTTTGATTGATCTAATCTTTCGTTTCTTATTTTGGATATTCTATGAGGTTGCATTTCTTTAAACAATTATTTTGTTTTAAGTAGTACAATCCTTGTGTGATCCCCTTCAATGTTACTCCACCAAACGAGCCTGATGGACGTAAAACTTATTTTCCACCATCATTTACTGTTAAATTATTTTAAAGTCCTATAATGTCATTTCGTGTTTTGAGTTTTTTTTTCATTTTTTCTCTCATAGTTGAAGTGCAGCTATGATCACAATTACAAACCTCTGTCATCTTTTGAAATAGGACAACTTGCACAATCAGTGGCTACCTAAATACTTTTTTGCCCCACTGTATGTACTAGCAGACTTTATGGGGATTTTAAAATTCACGTCTAAGTCCATAACTACAACTAGGTTTCTGGCTTCCCCTGTATTTTTAGTTTAGACTTCTGTCTTTTCTGTATTCCGCTGAAGTTAATTCTGACCCATCCATTCATTGATATTTTGGATACACTGACTCAATGACAAACAGGGACAGGGTGTTTTGACTGGGAGGTCCACCCTTGGTATTGTCCACCACCTAAAAAGTATTCACCGTTATTGTTTGAAAATAGCTTTATAACCTTTTAAATAAAGAGGAGCTACAAAAATCTCAATTGCTGATGTTTCCCTGACACCTGCACCAAGACATTAATGATTGTTGTGGAACTTTAAAAGAAAAAGAAAAATGGACATAGTACTAAGAGTGTGCATGCACATGCTTCTTTCTCACCTGTGCAAAGCAAGTATAAAGGAGGGCTTTTGGCATCAATGCCCCCCGTGCTTGGTGTGTACCCTGCAGGCAGGTCATCCAGCATATGGCTGGAGTCTGAGCAAGTACCAAACCAAAGATATACATCCAGCTTGGCTTGAACTGACAGTCCTGCAGGCCGCTTTCCTGGAGGCTGCAAAGACACGCACACACGTTGGTATGCACATCATTGTGTGGACGTTCCATTGACTTCCATTAATTTTCTATTGCTTTCTATACCCATAACCTTAACCTAAACTCAAATCACACCTTATCCCTAAACCTAAGCATTAGCCTAATTTGCAATGTGTGGACTTTGGAAAATGTCCTCACAATGCCAATCGGTTGGTCTATTGTCAAGTTTTGGTCCTCACAAACACACACACACACACACACACACACACACACACACACACACACACACACACACACACACACACACACACACACACTTGTTTACCATGCAAAGTGAGGGCCAGGCCTTGACTTCCATTCATTTTCAAGCCTTTCTGTGGCCTAACGCTGACAGAATCCTAACCTAAACCTGACCTTTGCACTAAAACTAACCCCTAGCCCTGGAATAAGAGGACCAAAAAGGTCCTTGCTTTACATCAAAGTTCTCACTTGTAAAATTAGCAAAAAATGTTTTTGCTCAGCTGCAAGTACAAGAATCCACACATACATTGTTTTTGTTTTGTGTTCATTTTTTTTACCACTATTACCACACTGTAAAGGAACTGAATGATATGTGTGTTTCAACCTTCAGATACAGTGTTAATATCTTCCCACAAAGGCTTCCTCTGGCCTCCTGGTTGCTGGAGTATAGCAGGTCTCTGGTTCGAACTCTGGCATATGCAACACGTTTGTTGTTGCTAAGCAGCCACACAAACATGTCTGGCACTGTGTGTTGGGGCTGCAGTGTGAAGATGTGACAAAAGGATAAGGTACTGATGGTAAACATATCAGTTAGAAATTGTCAAAGGTTTTACATACCTCCTCCACAAGGAAACGCAGTTTTTGTGTTAGCTTAGTTGCTTCTTGCAGCATTTCTTTCACTCCTCCAGCTGTTCTCTTCCTCTCACCTACTGACTCAGCCTCTCCTATCATACTCTCCTGCAACACACAGAAATTCCTACATGCTATTTGTCGTGTTCTACTAATTCTTTGCAAAAAAGCTTTGCTTGAGAACACACAGTAGCTACCGACCTGCTGTTTCTCTAATAAAGCGTCTCTTTTGACCAATCAAAGGCAGTGGATATACACTGCTCAAAAAAAGTTAAGAAACCCCTTTTAACCAGAGTATACCAACAAGTCAGTTAAACTTCTGGGAAATTGATCTGGTCAGTAAAATTGTAGAGAGGGTTGCTCTTGTGATCACAGCATTTCAGTAGTTTTGTATTTGGCCGGGGTCAGTGTCACTACAGAGGTTGCACATTAATAGGTGTAATTGCCAGAAGGTTTGCTGTGTCTCCCAGCACTGCTTTAAGAGCATGGAGAAGCACTTTGAGAGGACAGTGCTTTTCATTACATTCACCTGATTCACCTTTGGAAAAGTGAATCAGCCAATGCAAATTTCTTTCTGAAATCAGCATCTCTACCAATAAGGAAATAACTTCAATTTATAATGCACTTTTCATTCCACGGAATCTCAGGGTGCTTAAAACACAAGAATAAAACAACACAGGAGTAAAATTAGCAATTAAAATATTTCCTAAAGAGGAATTTCTTCAGTCTAATTTTAATAGTCCAGAGTCTGAACTATCAGATATTATCTTGGCATCAATTGATTAAAACTCAAAATTTATTCTTGATATCTGGGGTCCGTTCTTCGTACGTTGCTTAAAACATCCAAGATCAAATGAGACATCCAAGATGATTTCATCCGGCTAATCATGATCCGGCTAATTGGGTTCTTCGAACACACCTGTTGTTTATGATTAGTATGGCTGGATTGAGTTATCTGAGACAACTGCGCGTTCATGCGTTTGTTTAAAAGGGGAAATGTATCGATAGTAGAAACATTGATCAGCAGCGCTGCTATTGGCTGTTCAGCATGGCCAAAGAACGCCCACAGTTTTTTTCCCAGCAGAACAAAAGCTTTTAATGGAAGGTTATGCCGAATTTGAGTCATTAATTAAAACACCTAAAAATCTGTTAAAGCCAGGAGAGAGGGCTGGCAAAAAGCAGCAGACAAATTAATGTGTAAATACTGTCCATGGTAGATGTTTCTATCACTTTCTACAGTATGTATTTTTGCATTTTAATAATCTCATATTTACTTTGCTCTTTTATGTCAGAGCCTCCACGGGACCCACTAGAACATGGGGACAAGTAAAAGTGAAATACAAGAATATTCTACAAAATGGTAGCCTTTAATTATTATACTGTATTTTAAAAAGGCACTTGTTATGTCAAGAGATCCAAATTTCAGTGTCATTCCTTAGATACGGGAAGTAAAGGACACGTGCAAACTGGGAATTTTAACAAAAAAAAAACAAAAAACAATCTTTATCCATAAAAAATGAAAATCTTCCTTTTCCAAGTCATCCACAGTTTACACGGTAAAACTGTATTGCTCCGTGTCTAGATAATCCAACCATAGTTTTTTCTAATACAATATACGGCTCGACAGGAAGCAAGCCTTTCAAAGTAAACTAAACTTCACAATAAAATGGCCCGAACAAATCTTCTTACTGAATAGGATAAAAATAAAAAGCAAACCACCATACAAATAACTTAAAATTTTAGATTTATGGGTCCAATACCACTTTTTCCTCTTTAAAAGCCACTGTTAAATGATGTGTTTGTCTGTTTATAACAGCCACCAAGAAAAATCTCTACACTGTCGCGCTGCTCTAAAGGATCCTGTCTTTTGCGCAATACGCGATTAATTCGAGAAAAAAAAACTGCAAACTATTCTTGCACCTTCCGCAACAGGTTGCAGTCGTAAAAATGGACATGGCTACGGCAGACTTCCCCATCTCCTCCGCTTATACAGCCGTGATCTAATCTTGTTTACATGAAATAAGCCTGCTCTGGAGCAGGCTCAAGCTGGCGCACTTGTTGCTATGACAACAAGTGCAGGATGTCTTTCGAAGAACCAAACGATCCAAGATCATGCCAAATCGTCAACAATGAAATCCTGCTAACTGAGTTAGCGACGTACGAAGAACGGACCCCTGGTTGAAGTTTTACTAAGTAGGTACTGTTTGCCTCACCAGCTCCTGTTTGCACATGGTCAGACGTTTCTTGTCCAGCAGTGTCAGGTAGCTACTCTTCAGCTCTGCCTTCAGTTTGGCCTCTGCAGTGGCGATGAAATTCCTGTAAAACACACTGTCCATGTTAAAGAGCGATACTAAATTCTTCCACAATGTTGTGGGAAACATAAAAAAATGACTGCTTCAAGTTGTGGCAGCTAAAGATGGTTTTGAATTGAGGGATATCATTTTCCATACAGCCTTCATATTTGTTTTATAAATAGTAACATGTCAGAATATACAATGTGGTTTTGTACTGTTGAGGTAACATTTGAATAATCTTACAAACAGATAAAGAGAGAACAATCCCCAGATTTGTGAAAGCCAGAATCTATATTGTGAATTGATTCGTTGTTTAGGGTATTGAAGGTTAATTCAATTCAATTCAATTCCGCTTATATAGCGCCAATTCATAGCACATGTCATCTCATGGCACTTTACAAAGTCCAATTTAATCAAAACATACACACAGATTGGTCAAAAAGTTTCCTATCTAAAGAAACCCGGCAGATTACATTGAGTTTTGACAAGCAGCATTCACTCCTCCTGAAAGAGCGTAGAGCCACAGTGGACAGTTGTCTACATTGTTGATGGCTTTGCAGCAATCCCTCATACTGAGCATGCATGAAGCGACAGTGGAGAGGAAAACTCCCCTTTAACAGGAAGGAAAACCTCCAGCAGAACCAGGCTCTGTGTGAAAGGGGTTCTGCCTCGATCAATTGGGGGTTAGAGAAAACAGAGCAGAGACCCAATAAAACACAGGAGCACACATTGATACAGGAATTCTTTCTATGTTAGAGGGTAATGGCAGGCGAACTCCACCCCTAGGCAACGACTAAGGTGTCGATCAGGGTTAGGTTAGGGTTAGGTATATACTGGTATGGGTTAGGATTGGGATAGGTTTAGGATTGGGGTTAGGGTTAGGCGGTAGGGTTAGGATTTAGGCCTAGGGTTGGAAGGGGGGTTGAGGTTAGAGATTAGGAATTTGGGAATAGTATAGGTAGGTGTACCTTATCCTATCTCTATCATGTCCTGATTTTCAAACCTTTTTGATCTAATGTGTTTAACTGCCTAATCCACTTTCTCTCACAATTTTGTCTTTCCCCATCTGTCCAAAAAAAGTTACTTTCAATCACTGAAACTTTAAATGAGTGTAAGCCATGGTGCATAAAATGTCTAACGAGAGGAGTATGGCCATCAATTTTGTGTGTAATGTTGTATTTATGTTGTGCCATCCTAGTGGCCACAGAATTTCTGGGTTCACCTATATAATTTTACATGTGGTACACATGTGTACAAAATATAATGTAAACACAATTTGAGGTTTTGGGGCTGAAATTATCTGATTTTTTGAAAATCATATTTGTTGTTCTGTTTTCCAAATATGTTAATTTATGAAATGGTATTTTTGATTTGCTGGCTTTGGGGGGTTGCAAAGGTTTGAGACGCGCAGTAACCAAGTAATTCCTCATGTTTTTGTTACGTCTCAAAGCCGAAATTACTTGTGATTGGCAATTACACCTTCTCGTTCCATCAACAATTCGTAATTGGTTTTGATTTTAGTATGAAGACGTAACGTGGTAGTGAAGAAGGTAGAAATCTAAGGGATGACCTCCCTTCGGTCATCTGTCTTGGGATCCTGCAAGGTTCTATGACAACATCTCAGAAATGTACGGGAATATCCCCTTTCCCTAATGGCTTTGAAGAGAACTCTGGTTCAGGAGTGAATGCTGATTGTCGGGACCTTGATGCAATCAACTGGTTTCCTTATATAGGACATTTTTGACCAATCTGTAAAATCTGACCCAATCTGTATAATATGATTGAACTTGATTTTGTAAAGTGCCTTGAGATGACATGTTTCATGATTTTAAAATTAAATTGAATTGAATAAAATTGAATTGGTACTCTCCTTAAAGTCATCCTCTGTCATGCAAATTATCTTAAACTGGATTAATTGGGATTTAATTAAACCAGTGTATGTATGCTTTGGGTGAAAGCTACTTCTGTAGAGTAGTGCGTGTGTGTCTGTCTGTTTAAAAAACACTTAAATATTTAATTGTTTTGTGTGGGTAAAGTTCATACTTTTGTAAATTGTTGTGTCCAAAAAGTCAATACTGTTTTCTATGATTGTATGTTTGAGTTTTATGGATGGTAATGAGTGTTCAAAATCTGCAGGAATGCCTCAAATTCCACCCTTGTGCCCACCCAGGTACCCCAAATATCGTCCAGATAGCGGAAATAATGCAAAGGTTGGATGGGACACTTTGCCAAGGTGTGCTCTTCCCAATCCACCTTGAACATGTTAGCATAGGATGGAGCAAATCTTTTCCCCATCGCTGTCCCTTTAATTTGTAAATAGTATTCCCCATTAAATTCAAAGTGGTGACGTTTTAAGTTTATTTCTAGTAATTTGAGAACTTCTTCATCTGGTCTGCTATAATCCGGGTACTTTTGGAAAAATCTCCTAACCGTAGCCAATCCTGCAAGATGTCAATGTTAGTATAAAGACTTTCTACATCCATTGTGAAAAATAAAAAGTCAGATGGGAGGGACAATTTTTAACAATTTCAATGAAATGGTAGGTGTCTTTTATGTAGGCCGGATGTTTAATCGATAAGGGATATAAATGAAAATCAATAAATTCAGCTGAACCGGATGTTTCATTTCCACAATCAGACACTATGGGTCTTCCTGGAGGAACCTGCCAAGGAATTGTCCAAGTGTCAGGTGGCTTATTGATCTTAGGAAGGATATAAAATCTATGGGGCCATGGTTCAGATTCACCTATATGTTTTTTGTTTAGCAGAAATATATTTGTCTTTATGTAACTTGTCTATAATTTGTTGAACAATTGGGATTGTTTGTTTGTATACTGGGGCATCCAATTTTCTGTAATATGTGTTATCACTGAGTTGGCAGTTTACTTCACTAATGTGAAGTGTGACAAACTGATTGGATTTAATTGGTGGATAAACATAAATCAAACGATTCAGTGATGCAAGCTTTAAAGGAGCTATAGCTGGTATCCAAAGAAGCAGTGAAAGCTGAGGTGAAATTACCTGGCATCGAAACAAAAATCTTTGAGCCCAATTCTTAAAGTCTGCTCAGCTGCTGGGTCCGACTTCTTGTGAAGCTCGGCAGCAATAGACACACTCTCCTCCTGGGGGACACAAAGGCAGCCAAGTAAATATGGTCACAACAAGAAGGTAACTAGTGTGTGCGCATGTATGTCTATCGTTGTGAGGACCAAAACTTGACAATAGAGTAACGTTGTGTGTACAATTCGCAGTGTGAGGACATTTTCCAAAGTCCACACAAGGCAAATTGGGCTAATGCTTACGTTTAGGGATGATGTGTACATGTGTGTTACTTACAAACAGTATAGCTATATTCTCCAGCATATTTGAATTGTACAGCCGGTAGGTTCTGTCTTCCCAGTAGCTCATCAGATTAACACAGGGCTTCTTCTCCAGAGGCAAATACATGTATTGTCTGAACAGAATTACAAACATACATTGTTGTGTTTGGTAAATACGATGGAACTGAGACGGAAATCTAGATTTCATGTACAGTAAAACTGCATAAATATTCTACATCCAGTTAATGTCACAGGATTATATACTGTACATTGCCTTGATAATAAAATAATTAATGGTCAGCCCAGTACTTACCTAAGGAGCTGGCAGACTTATAAGATCAATAAAATAAATTTGATAATAAATAAATTAAGTTTAATAAATCAAACACGTCTAATTTATGTAAAGAAACATTTTATTCAATGTTCATTCTTTTTCTTTCTAGCATGTGTAATTCTCTCTAAAATAGGTAGAAACGTAGAAAGAATTACTTGTTACTTCCTATATTAGAAACGTCAAACAGCAGCTGGCTATGTGGAGATGTTGCAGCGGGCATCCCTCATGACTGAGGGCCCTCGTCTGTGTGTTAATGACTGGGTTTTTCTGCAGGACAATGCTATAAATCACAATGCCTGTCTGACCAAGACTTTTTTCCAGGAAAATCACATTACTCTTTTGGACCATCCTGCATGTTCCTCTGATCTTAAAGCTATACTTGGTAATCCTGTTCAGAAACTTGTAATACTGGGTAAAATGGTCCTTCCGTCCTGAAAGTAGTAAATATATCATGTATCCTCAAAAAGGAGGTTAAAAAATAATTTTCTGTGGGAGCAGCAGCCCTGTAAAAACTTGTACCAATCCATGCCCCTCGGTCCAATGAGCGTGGATTTGACAGTGTTTTGTTCCTGCTTTCATTTCCCTTTGTCCCTCAAGTTGCAGGGGTATCGCCATATCTATTGGTTGTCCCACATGCCAATCATTCTGATGTGCTCATGTAACGCCAGTGTCCGTGCTCATTCCTTCATAGTTTCCGCTTGCTGCCTACGCATGTGCACTTCTAATGTTTATGGATCCAGTTAGCTTAGCGGCTAGGTTAGCGGTTAGGCATTCATTGTAGCTCCGCTGCTCTCACCGTAGACTTTGAACATGGCTGAGAGTCACAAGAAGCGAACCGTGTTCATGTTTATCAGAAGAAGAGGAAGGCCTTAGTAGAAAGAAATAAGACCTGTGTGAATTTAGTACACTTTTTTCACGTGATCCTCGTGAACACTGTAAGAGCAAGAAAAAATTGCACATGGGTAGTTATTCATAAAGATAGCAATAGTAAAAGTGTTAATAATGTTTTTCTCATCACCGAAAAAATCACTGCCCCTCATTTTTGTACTTATTGAAGACTTTTTTCTTGTATGAAGATGTAAAAAGATGTATATTTGGACATTGTCTGAGTTCATCCTCCAGTCCATTCCACAGTTTAACACCACATACAGGCATAAATAAACTCTTCCTTGTGGTTTTCACTAAGTGCATTTTGTTCTGTCGTAAATCATAACTCCCATCTCTCAGGCTAAAATGAAACATTCCCACTAGCCTTTTGGAAATATTTGCATCAAGCATGCTAAAACAAATTTTTGAAGTGATCAATAATAATGTTGGAGCTACTTATTACTAAGTAAGTTTTTGACACTTTCTTTTCTGTTTTAGGAGGTTTTTGTTTTTGTTTGTTTTTCTGAGCTTTGGTCTTAAACTTTTGATCAGCTGATGAACATCCTATCCTGCTTGAGTTAAGTTGTTGCTTTCAATAAATTGACTGATCACAACTTTGGTCTCTGGTTCCCATTTTATCTTTTTCATTTTGATTTTGGTCAGGACTGTATGAACTTCTGGACCAAATCCTGGCTGAGGGTGACCCATTCCTGCCATATTAGTACTTTACCTAATCAATTCAATCAAATATTCTTGATTAGTTAAAATACTGTCTATCTATGAAAACCAAGCACATTGCATCGACTTGCAGCATTCACCCCTCCTGGATGAGCAAGGGCTACGTTGGACTGTTTTTGCCATTGTCATAAACTTTGCAGAAATCCCTTATACTGAGCATGTATGTAGCAACAGCAGAGAGGGAAACTCTACTTTAAGAAGAAACAGAACCAGGGTGAGTGTGAACAGCAATCTGCCACAATCTGCCACAACCAACTGGGAGTTTGAGAAGACAGATCAGAGATGCACAAAAATAACTCATAATCACTGATCCAGGAGTACTTTCTATTTGAGAAAAGGTACTAGAATACTGGTCCAAAGTTTCAATGTTCTGATCTTTGAGCAACTTGGTTATCAGATTTGCCTTCTGATCTTGCTGAAAAAACACTAAATGATTGTCTTGGAGAACGTCCTTATCCACTTTTGATACCTGACAGATTATAACCAAGCCAATTCCTTTCTTTGATAACCAAGTCGCACATTGCCTGGGTCAGGATGTTTCAATCTGTTGGTACAGCACATGACCCATGGTAGCACTAATGTTTTCTGCACCAGGGGAGTCATTGTATCAAAAAAAGTTATTTTCATTGGAGAAAGGTACTTTGCACCAGTCTTCTTCTAGCCATTTTTATACATCCTGTAGAGTTTCATTTTTAGTTCTTGAACAAATGTGGCTTTCTGAAGACTGTATATTTATAAGATTTGTAAGTTGTTACCACAAAAACTGGATCTATTAAAAGCACAATGAACAATGAAATCCAGCACCAAGGCATGCAGACTGTTAACTCAGTGACGTGTAGGGCTGTTTTTCAGGGGTTGGGCTTAGCCCCTTAGTTCAGGCAAATAAAATATCTGCTGCAGCCAACCAGGAGATTTGGGTAAATTCTATTCTTCTCACCTTGTTTAAATAATTTTGGGATTACCCCTTCTTGTTCCAACATGACTGTGAACAATGCAAAGTCCAAGAAGACATGAATGAGCAAGTTTGGTCTGGAAGAACTTGACTGGGATGCACAAAGTCCTGACCTGAACCTGATGGGACACCTTTGGGATAATTTAGACTGTAAACCAGGTCCTCCTTGTCAAACATAGGTATCTGACATCACAAATGGTCCACTGGATGAATTGCCAGGTGTTCAGTTCTGAATCTTGTAGACACCATTTGCAAAAGAGCTGAAACTGAAAGCTGACATCAAAAGCTGGATGACTTTAAATTTCCTGCATTTAAATTCTGACAAGACAGAAGTTGTAATCTTTGGGCCAGAGTCTTCAAAAAATAAAGTTCTTAATCAATCCCTTAATCTGGATGGCATTAACTTGGCCTCTGGTAATAAAGTTAAAAATCTTGGTGTTGTTTTCGACCAAGACATGTCATTTAAATCCCATATTAAACAGGTTTCCAGAGTTTCCTTTTTTCACCTCCGGAATATCGCCAAAATTAGAAACATTCTGTCCAGGAGTGATGCTGAAAAACTAGTCCATGCATTTGTTACTTCAAGGCTGGACTATTGTAATTCTTTACTATCAGGAAGTCCACAAAATGCAGTTCGAAGTCTTCAGCTGATTCAAAATGCTGCGGCAAGAGTTCTGATGAAAATCAACAAGAGGGATCATATTTCTCCTGTTTTAGCTTCCCTTCATTGGCTTCCTGTTAAATCAAGAATAGAATTTAAAATTCTCCTTCTAACGTATAAAGCCCTTAATAATCAAGCTCCACCATATATCAGAGCTCTGATTACCCCGTATGTTCCTAACAGAGCACTTCGCTCTCAGACTGCAGGTCTGCTGCTGGTTCCTAGAGTCTCTAAAAGTAGAATGGGAGGCAGATCCTTTAGCTATCAGGCTCCTCTCCTGTGGAACCAACTCCCAGTTTTGGTCCGTGAGGCAGACACCCTATCTACTTTTAAGACTAGGCTTAAAACTTTCCTTTTTGACAAAGCTTATAGTTAGAGTGGCTCATACCCTGAGCTATCTCTATAGTTGTGCTGTGATAGGCCTAGGCTGCTGGAGGACATCAGGGTCTAATTTTCTCACTCTACTGATTTCTACTGTTCTTCAGTCTACTGTTCTCCAGTTTTGCATTGTATTACATTGAAATGACTGTCGTCATTTCAGCTTTTAACTTTCTGTTCTCTCTCTTTTTCTTCATAGTAGGTACACCTGGTCTGGCGTTCTGTTAACTGTGACATCATCCAGAGAAGACGGCTCACCCGCTACTACCATCTAATGTAGAACAGATTACTAGATCAATGTGTGCTTCTGTGCTTGTTTGTCTGTCTTGTTGTGTCTCTGTTCTGTCTTCTGTAACCCCAGTCAGTCGAGGCAGATGACCGTTCATACTGAGCCCGGTTCTGCCGGAGGTTTTTCCTTCCCGTTAATGGGTGGTTTTTCTTCCCACTGTCGCTTCATGCTTGCTCAGTATGAGGGATTGCAGCAAAGCCATGTACAATGCAGACGACTCTCCCTGTGGCTCTACGGTTCCCCAGGAGTGACTGCTGCTTGTCGGGACTTTGATGCAATCAACTGGTTTCCTTATATAGGACATTTTTGACCAATCTGTATAATCTGACCCAATCTGTATAATATGATTGAACTTGACTTTGTAAAGTGCCTTGAGATGACATGTTTCATGATTTGGCGCTATATAAATAAAATTGAATTGAATTGAATTGAAAACTGTTGTAGCTGGGCTAATGCCACGTTAAAGCCTTTGTATCAAAATGGAATGTCATTAAAACTAATGTGTGTGTGTAAAGGCATGTTTCTAAAACTTTTGGCAATATATCGTAGTTCTGAAAATATAATTTTTTTTAAATATTTTTTACAGGATCCCTTTCAAAGCAAGGTCCTTGAAATATAAGATCTTATTTTATAATAATTGCCAAATTTATCTTCATCCCGAGGCAAATAAGTCTCTTTATGTGATTAGGTTAAGCATGGACACCAAGTAAAGCTGATTTAAGGGGGAATCTGTTAAGTTTAAAGAGAACTGTTTTTATTTTGTCACTCCTAGCGGTGTGGATGAAGCACAGAAAACAACCTCAAGTTTAAAACAGAATTTTCAAAGAAAATCCACCTATTTCCTTCAACATTGAGTGGTCTCTCTGGAGGTGTAGTAGATTTAGAGGCTACACATGTCTCAGATGGTTCTTTGGATAGGAGGGGTGAGGATGAACTGGTGGGGGAGGAGCTGAGAGGAGAGGAGCCAAACGTGTCACTGCTGTCCGGGATGTCAAGTGCCTTTCTCCTTCGGACCACAGCAGGACTGGCTGTACTTGGCTGGCCTTGAGATTCCAAGACATTGCCATGATTACCTGAAATAAGTAAAGAAGAGAGTTTTGGCTTGTCAGCAGGAACAAAAAATAAGCATCACATCTAAAATATATAAACTTAGCACAAAAAGCAAAGAAATTAGTTTTATGGATTTTTTAACCTAGTTACAGAATGCTTTGGGGCAATAAATCATACACCTTCCATCCATTTTCTTACTCGCTTTATCCCTCATGGGGTCGCGAGGGGTGCTGGTGCCTATCTCCAGCGTTCACTGGGTGAGAGGCGGGGATCACCCTGGACAGGTCGCCAGTCTGTCACAGTGCAACACAGAGAGACAAACAGGACAAACAACCATTCACACACACACCCACACCTAAGGAGAATTTAGAGAGGCCAATTAACCTAACAGTCATGTTTTTGGACTGTGGGATGAAGCCGGTGTACCCGGAGAGAGCCCACGCATGCACAGGGAGAACATGCAAACTACATGTAGAAAGGCCTGGGATTGGACTTGAACCCAGGACCTTCTTGCTGCAAGGCAACAGTGCTACCCACTGTTCCACTGTGCAGCCTCATACACATTCAGAAATTGTTTAATACCCTCAAACAGCAACAAATTGGTTGGGAAATTTCATTTGTGGTTTTAGCATCAGAGTTCAGTATATGAGCTGAACTAATGAAAAAAAAAAGGTAAATCCTCTCTGTCAATACTCTTTTGATGGAGGCGGTATGGATGTATTGGAAGGATACAGGGGATCTCTGTTTCTAGAAAAACAGGACTCGTCATCATTGGAGCTAATCTCATCACAGAGATATTAAGAAGAAATTATGTAATGAAAGCCACTCTTACTGACTGAATAGTCCTCCCACATGACAATGCTTACCCCACAGTTAGTGTTTATAACTTCTGTTACAACGAAGAAATAATCAACCAAACACCAGTCTAACTTTTTGTCTCAACTATACATAAAATGGAGAAAAAAGACACACTTTTCACTGCTATATTTTGCATAGCTCTTCTATTCCACAATAACCTGACTCTCAGCAGATGAATTTCATTCCGCAGAGCTCCAAACGTCTCCACACATCCATCTGGAATCTGGGGATTTCAATACCACATAAAATGGACAAGCCAATCAGGATCACTGGGCGGGATTTTCATAGATGTGACGTATAAGAGAAGCAACTGTTTGGATTCAGACAACAATAGCGAGTTACAGTGAGGGAGCAAGGGTGACCAGACATCAACGGATCCCCGTTTTGGATGACCTGTCCCAAAAGTTGCCCCTGGAAGTGCCCCTGCCGCTCTCTCAACGTAGTAGACAGCTGAGCCGAATGTGCCTTCCCTGCCCCGTCGGCGTTGCAGATCAGGCAAAACAAACCTGCAACTTGACAAAGACTGTGTGCCCGCCCACCTAGCAAAACCAGAGACAACCCTGTTCTTCATTAGAGAAATCTGGTCACCTGGTGACATTGATGCTGCTATTTCATCAGTGTGATTCAATCTACCAAACAGTAATTCTTTTTTTTTTTTTATCTTCTAGTGGCTTGCTTTTATTGACAGTAGACTTACAGGAAGAAGGGGAGAGACATGCGGCAAAGGACCGCAGGTTGGATTTGAACCCAGGTCGTCCGCGTCAAGGACTAAGGGCCTCGAAACATGGGTCGCGCCAGCCACTACGCCACAAGCACGCCCCCAAATAGTAATTATTTAAAAGAACACCAGAGAATGGCTTTGAAGGCTTTTGTTAGTGGAAGCAATGGTTTCGGTTTTGATGTTGGTTTCAATTTGAGTAGCACATCAGTAAAAATGACGACAAGTGGTTTTTCCAGTCATATCCATGGATTTTTGATAAGGCCCCTCCTTCAGAACTACATCTTCAATGTAGTGATCCCAGATGGATGTGTGGAGCTCTGTGGAACGAAATCCATCTGGCGAGAGTCAGGTTAATTCCACGGTGACTCACCAAGGGAAAATTCAAAGCTGATGGGCTTGTCTCCAATCTTTCGGTCAATCATGGTGGCCTCAAACAATGTGCCAAACAGTAGGAAGGACTCATAGTCATCTTCAGTTGGCTGGACATAGAAACAGTAGCATTGTCTCAGTTTAAATTACAATATTTTGTTGCATTTGATAAATAGTTTGAGTACCCATTGTGGACCTGTACAGGGCATAATGAAACAACTCCAAGCAAATAAGATAACATGAGAAATGGGAAAATGCAGGTGTAACAGTGGCAAAGACACAGACAGAGTTATTTACAATAATTACAACAAGAAAAAGAACAAGCTAGTCTGATCTACAGTTAGTCCTAAAGAAAAAGCAACAATTAAAAATAAATACCGGATTAAATATTGCCCGACTATTGCTAATATGGCATACTTGAGTAACAAAACAAAAAAATTTATGAAATGGTTGGATGGAGTTGAACACACTGGAGAAATCAAAGAACATGATCCTCACGGTGCTTCCAGGTTTCACCAGCTGGGCCAGAACTCGGTGCAGAAGGTAAATGATGGCATCATCCACCCGATTGCCAGGATGGTAGGCAAACTGCAATCAACCCTGTGAAGACTTCGCCAGGGGGCAAAAATGGTTGACGATCAGCCTCTCGAGGGTCTCCATCAGGTGCGACGTTAGTGCTACTGGCCTTACGGGTGTGTGGTCTTAGGCACTAGTAAGACACAGGAGGTCTTCCACAGCTGTGATACTTTCCTCAGCTTCAGACTGATGCTATAGATGTGTCCCATGATGCCACACAGGTCATGCGTGCAGCACCTCGGGAGCCTGGAGCTGATGCTATCCAGAACTGCAGCATTCCACACTTTAGTCTTCTGCAAAATGTCCCTCACTTGTAGCATTTAGAAGGACAGGGTGGTGCCCCCCTGCACCACCCTGAGGCTCATTTGTGGCATCATCTGAGAAGTGGATGATTGCTGGGAGATGAAAGATGTACAGTTCTGGGTTGAGGAAATGGGAGTCGTCTAGGATGAGGGAGCTTGCATCCTGTTAGACTGAGTTGCAGGGGCTGGCTGGTCACACCTCAGAATCAAGACTCAACATCAAGAATCTTTTATTTTCACCATGTTTTACCATGGTCAAATTACCTTTGAGGCAGACACCAGCTTAGGATACACACATATAACATGATACACATACACATTTTTTCTCTCTCCACACATTAGAGCATGCAAGTTCATATCAGAATCCTTGGGCTTCGATATCAGTCCCTTTGCGAATGATATGAGCCATGGATCAGTCCCTCCTTCCTGAATCTCAAGTAATGAGGTAATTTTTGAGCGTTGATTTTGAAAGTGCTGATTCAGCTTATTCACCCATCTCATGTCACCTACAGCCTGGACGTTCCATTTTCCAAACATCACTGATGTTGTTACACTGTAGCTGCACCTCCATTTTCTTCCTTCTCTGATCTTCCTTCTTATCTTTTTGTGTACATCTCTTAGTTCTTCTTTATTTCCTGACCTAAAAGCGCTCCTCTACTCCTCCAGCAAAGATTTCATTTTACGGTTTATCCAGAGTTTTATGTTGAACAAGCTCCTGACCTTCATAATGGGCATAGTGGTGATCACACAGATGTTGATCTAATCTATGTTGCATTCTGGTATTCTATCTATATCCTCCACATGGAGATCACATGGAGATTTATCACAGCTCATTGTGTGAGTTACAACTGGTTCTTTGTGCCCAAGGGGTTTGTACACAGGCTGCAGGTGAACTACATTGTGGTCGGAGCAGCCCAGGGGAGGGAGGAGTGAATAACTGTATGCCTCTTTGCAATTTACATACAGCAAGTCCAGAATTTAATTGTCTTAAGTTTTGCAGTTAACATACTGCTAAAGGTGGGGAGGGTGGAGTACATGGATACATGGTTAAAGCCCCCCAAGATCAAAAAAAGAGACTGGGAATGTTTTGTCTGCATTCTGCTCATGCAATGTGGATGACGTCACAGGCTGCCTTGTGTTAGTGGATGGTGGGGACATGCGCTGTTACGGCAATCACGTATGAATGATCCCACTGCATGAAGAATTGTACATACCAAGAAGCCTCTTTTAAAATTAAGGTCCAAAAGTAGGATTTAGAACAAATGCCTTCTCCTTTGAAAAACTTTCTAAAAACGTTTTAAACTCAAATGTTTAGTCTGCAATTTTCTGTTTCCCAGAAACCTTCTGCTATGGAGGGATTCATCTGTGTTTGAAAAAAGGTCATAAAGTTATAAAATAGGTTCAGGAACAAGAATAAAAGGAGTCCTCTCTTGGTTCTTTGTTACATTAAAGTGTAAAAAAGCCCAGCAGGAATGACATCTCATTGTGCTGCTCTTAAATTAATATGTATTTATCCTCTTCTGGAGCAAACTAAATGTTTTTTTTCTTACCACAGGAGGGGGATCAACAGGCTGGACCTCTGGTGCCCCAGCTTTGCCTTTGTCATCATCAGCAGCCCCTGTCCCTCCTCCTGCTCCTCCTCCAGCAGGAGTCTTTCCATCTTTCCCACCAGTTTTCCCTGCTTTTGCGTCTTTCACAGGTTTGATCATCCGACTGAGTTTGGACTCTGAACCCGTGCCTCCTGACATGATCTCCACCGCTAGCTCTAAGTAGACCCTACCCCTAAAATCACAAACACATAGCGAGGTATGTAAGTCAGTAACAAAATGATTTCTGGTAAATGAGACACTTTTAATCAAAATGTAGGAAAGTGTCCTATTTTGTTATGAACCTGAAGGAAACTCCCTCGCCAATGCCCTCATTAAGTTCCCCTGTGTCATCACCCAAGGAGAAGTTTCGAGCTGAGCCGTACAGGTTAATCCAAGCAGGGCCAAACGTTGGTAAAAACCCTGAAATCATTAAGAAAGGGAAAAAAACACCATTATTAAACTCCCCTTCAGTCCTCTGGGCCAGCCTTCCTCTCTCACTTCATTTCTCCTCACCTTTGTCACCATCTTGTTCATTGGAGATACGTCTTAAGTCAAAGTAATGGGTTCCTATGGCAACATCATTCATGCTTCCCTCATCCCAGACCTCAATGAAAAATCAATGTAAGATTATGGGTAATTTATACTTGTGTATCCTTAAATCCCTTTTTTCAGAACGCCAAGAAATATGTGTGGTAGCAAGCAGTCAAACCTGGATCTTTAATCTCTGACACAAAGGAGGAAACATCTCAGTGAAGA
Organism: Fundulus heteroclitus; assembly: GCF_011125445.2. Classification (NCBI taxonomy): domain Eukaryota; kingdom Metazoa; phylum Chordata; class Actinopteri; order Cyprinodontiformes; family Fundulidae; genus Fundulus; species Fundulus heteroclitus. The sequence goes on from NC_046367.1 coordinate 364,317, forward strand.
CAATCTGCTCGTTCCACACCGGGTCTGCTGAGGACTTCTGAGTGGATGTGCGACCCTGAGGAAGACAAACACTAACTTACACTGATACTGCTAGTTCATTATTTTTCATTGAGGCATCTGCAACATGAGTGCAGCCAACAAATATTCCTCAGTTTTAAAGGAAATATTGTAAAAAACGCAGAGGCCTCTTCTTGAACACGGTTCCCAATCAATTCACAGTGCCATATACAGGCTGAAAGTATTTAAAAACCTAAATCCTTTGTTTTCAAAGAACCATCAAGAAAGAATTACCATCCTGTTAAAAGAAAAGGAGGTGGTGGTGGAGCATAAATACATCAGTGTTCACCTGGACAGAGCATAATGTACTTCCTCCTGAGAAACCTTAGGTACTTCAGGGTTTACAGCGAGATGCTACAGATCTTCCATAAGTCTGTTATTTAGAGTGTGATCTCCTCTGCCATCACCTGTTGGGTTAGCAGCATCAGAGCAACTAACTTAAAGAAGCTCAACAAGCTGAGAAAGAAGTTCTGTTCTGGGGACCCTTCTAGAACCTCTGGAGATGACTCTGCAACAAAGGATTCTTCATAAAATGAAGAACATTATGGATAACCGAATATCCTCTTCATCAGAGGCTTCTCCATATCTGCTGTAAGACAGACAGCTACAGGAGATCCTTCCGGCCGGCAGACATCATATACAACAATTTGTTGAAGAAACCCCCATGAGTTACACCAGCATTTAATTTCACTTTGGGAGTATTAAAGAATTTTGTAATTGAATTAAACAGAATTGAAAAAAGTCAGCTTGTTCTCATAACAAATTCTGTTTTTTTTTTTTCAAATCAGACTTCCCACTATCAAATTCTCCCCTGAATTGTTATGGCAACATCGCACAAATTTAAACAATTGTTAGAAGACAACTTCATAAAGCAAATGTAAATTAAGTCCACACTTGAAAGAGCTGAAGTAACCATGTAAAAACCAATGGGAACTGAATTAGATACATCATGTCAGATGTTATGACACCTAAAACCCAGAATAGGATTATGAATTATGATTGTGAGGTAACATGTAACATGGGTAAAGTTTAGAAAGGAAATAAAATTAATATGTGGAAAGTACTCGCATCCCAGGCAGATTTAGGTTCATAGAAACCTTTTAATTTTAACAACATGATGCTTCTGTCTTGAAGTAATACTACCAATTTGGAGCAGCACAGCCAGAGTCTTGGCTGTAATCTAAAAGAGAACATGTGGAGGAAACTAAAGATATGGTTGATGGCAACCTCAAAGACCTGGAGCTCATCACCAAAGAGAAATGGTTTAAACACCAGTGGGAAACCTACGCAAGTTGTATGGAAGCGTGGGACTGGCACATGATAAAAAAATATGGAGCTGTCTCTCGTTAGAATGGGAAAGTTTCTCATTCTAACGAGAGACAGTTTTATGGCATGATATTGCATTTCATGGATATTAGAATGAAGTGTGATGGGAAACGGAGGCCACAATTTTTACTAAGAAGGAATCTGCAAGAGGACAGATATTTCAAAAAAGAAGTGAGAAAGTAAGTCATTGAATGTGCAAGAATGTGTGTCCAGAAAATTAATCTGAACGCAGAAAATTTGAACATCCTGAGGAAAAGGAGACACCTGTGTTCTGACAGCCACCCGCTGTTATCACAAAAGAAAAGTCAGGTGAGCTTTTCACTGGTCTAACTATAGGCCGTAGGTAGGCTGTAGTCAGTGTGCCATTTGCAAAAAAAAAAACAGAGGGGGGGATCATTTCAAGTGTTTTATAAATGAACATAACAACAAGGTTATGTGGCCTGCATGCTTTCTGGCTCGAGACAGCCTGTAACCTGTCCTGGGAGGGAGGGTGGAGAAATCGGCTGCTGCTGCTTCTTGTCTTGTGACGCTGCCTGCAAATCTTCATCATCCACCAAAGTTGGTCCTGTAACATTACCATGGCTGTTCGTCCCGTCATCTACTCTTTACCTTTTTCTGTTGATTTTTCTGGCCGAAATATGACAAAATACTTTGTTGACGTTCATGCTGCCACATGTTCTCATTCATTACTTGGTTAGCTAGCAGCTGCTCTTTCAGGTAAATAGCTAGATCCAGTAGGTTAGACTATTGTTTTTAAACTTGCGCCATCTACTGTCTGGACTCAGGAGTGGGTATTAGTTTACTTTAACCGCTTTGAGCAGAAAACGTATTAATACTCTTTAAAACCCTAACCCTAACAAAAAATTAGATTAACAAATGTGAAGGACACAAGACATGTATTTATATTAGGGCTGTCAAACGATTAAAATGTTTTTATTTGAATTAATTAATCACATAATGTCGATAGTTAACTCGAGATTAATTGCAAATTAATCACATGTTTTATCCTTTTGTTTCTGAAAGTATAATAGCCTGTTTGGGCATTTTAATATGCAATTTTGCAATAAATAACACTAATAAAATACATGCTTGTACAAAAACTATTTTTATTTTGTTATTTTTTTAAGCACTTTTGAGATATGGAATGAAAACATCCTAGTGCCAAATGTTAAACTCTGGACTATGACGGCTATATGACTAATCATGACGCCCTGATGTTTACACAATGTGTAAATAAATTTGTAAATAAATACCTGTTTATATTTTTTTGCCTCTTAAACAAAGATAGACATGGTATTAGGCATATACATATAAATTAATAGAAATTGTACATTTCAATAAAGTCATAAGTTTTATTGTTCGTTTTTCCACTCTCTCTGAGCTTTCACACCAACAACAATAATTTCTTTGAATATTTTTGCTTGCTGTTTATATCCATATTTATACAGTTTAAGTCTGGAAAAAGGTTTTAAATCTCCAGGTCATTCCAGTCTTACACTTTGCTTGCAACTGGGCAGGAACTTAATACCCTGAAAGAGACTGTTTAGCAACTGTTTAGTAACTCCAGGTCCTTCGTTTGTCACTTTATTGTCCTAAGTCTTTTTTTCCTCGTATTAGTAAATTTACCACATTAATACTCCCCCAAAAAGTCTGTTCCTAAAGGTTCACATGTGACACAGTTTTATGAAATAATGAAGACCACAATGTTTAGATTTAACAAATTGATCCTTATATTCATAACACACACACACACACACATATATATATACACATATATATATATATATACACACACATATATATATATATATATATATATATATATATATATATATACACACACACACATATATATATATATATATATATATATATATATATATATACACACACACACACATATATATACACACATATATACATATATATATATATATATATATATATATATACATATATATATACACACACACATATATATATATATATATATATATATATATATATATATATATATATATATATATATTACTGTTGTATAATTCCTGAATTATCTTTAAAAAATTGCCAGAAAAGTTAAAGGGTAGGACTCTGAATAAGAACAACCAGTCTACCATATCAAACACCTTTTGTGTATCTAGGCTCATTATAATTGCTTGTTTGTTATATTTTTTAATATGATTGATCACGTTCAGTGTTCGCCTAATATAGTCTCTGGTTCGTCTCTCCTTGATGAACCTGGTCTGGTCAAGGTTTATTATATCTGGGAGGATTTGTTCTAGTCCAGGGATTCCCAAAGTGTGGTGTGTGCGAGCTGCCACTAGGGGGTGCGCGTCGGGTTGGGAATTGATAAGATTTTCACGATTCCGATTCCCTTATTGATTCTGGGAAACAATTCGATTCCTTATCGATTCTCTTATGGATTCCAATTTGGGGAAATTTTTTTAACCTCTTAAACAAAAATAGACATGGTATTAAGCATTTAATCTTAAAGTAATACTAATTTAACATTTTAGAGACATAAAAAGACTACAAATAAACATTAAAGTACGGTTTATAGGTTGGGTTCTGCAATGTAATAGTAATATCATCTTTATTGTCATTGAAACATACATTACAATGAGATTTGTTCTCTGCTTTTAACTCATCCCCGTTGGGGAGCAGTGGGCTGCCACTGTAGGGCGCCCGCAGTCGGGGGTTGAGGGTCTTGCTCAGGGACCCAGAGTGCAGGCGCTGGGGATTGAACCGGGTACTTGCATCCTTCTCAGAGCGCAAGCGCGCTGCTCTAACCACTCGGCCACCACTCCCCACTCCCACCACTCATGTATTAAGATGAGTATAAAACTCCTCTTTAGAACCAATCTCTGCTCAAAATGGTGATCTGCACCATGTAATCTACTTTCAGCAGTCATCATCAGTTCTAGCAGCCGTAAACTGCAGAAAATACGGCCAGATCGGCTCCTTCTGAGTGTTCTCTCTGCTGCTGTCAGGATGAGCTCCAGTGCGTTATGAAGCGGAGGGATATTTCATCGACATTTAGTTTAGAGCCCAAACAAGCAAGTTCACTTTCAGAAACAAGCCCAAATAACTGCAACCACACAATTCATGAAATTTACAAGCGACTTTAGAAAAAAGCAGACCAAAGTCGCATAAAATAAGTGTGCTTCACAACAGTCAGCATTCTATCGAAGTGTGTCACATCACTCCGCCCCTCTGGTCGGTAAACAAATGTTACGGCAAATTCTACATTATAAAAAAAAGAAAAACCTACCGAAAAGTCTCGCTCTCATGTCATCTTGAAGACATTCTTCTTCGAAATGTTGGCTACAGATGACGTGTTTTCTCTCTGGCCAGAAGTTCGATGGCAAGTTGGCAATCCAACAAAAGAACAAGTGGTGGATCATGAATCTAAAGGTGAAAAAACTAATATTTTTTCCACTTTTACCCCATGTATTGGAACATTCAACTGCCATGCACGTGGACATTGTTGCTTCAACAATAACTCTGGCGAATTTCAATGGTGAAGGCCTCTGTGTCAGGATCCCCAGAGTTGTGTTCTTGTTTGATTGGACTCACCTGTGTTTAATTATCCCCATTGTGTATTTAAGTTGCCTCAGTTTGTTTCCCCGTTGTCGGGTCATTCTGGTCCTCCTGTGTTTCCACGTTCTCCTATGCTCCCGAGTTCTGCTGTAAGTCTCTTGTTTCATTAAATATTACCTTTAATCCCATTTGCTGTTTCTGCTTCGTTGCTGCCTAGGTCCTCTTCTGCTAAACACGACACTCTGGAAATCCGAAATAATTGTTGTAGAGCGCAGTGCCTTACCGCGACATTATGTCACAGGATGCCCATATTTGGGCAATAATGGCCGCCCCCATACACAGTGATCAAGACAACAATTTATGCTTTTATTTTCTTATTGATTAACGCTAAATTCAATAAATCACCACAAACGTATTCGTTTTAGGTATAGCTAATGATCCGCTGATTTTTCCTTGTTGACCGGACTTTCGATCGCTTTTTTGTCACATTGGGGCGCCATTTTTTTTGTTTTGCTTTTGTAGACTTACGCCTGGTCACGTCGTACTTGCTTACTGAATGCTGTGTGCGTAACCTGCGTAAAAAACGTGACGTAAGTCGTGCTGCCCAGCTCTGGTGCTGCCTGGAATCGATAAGAGAATCGTTAAGCGAGCTTCCAAACGGTGCCATGGAATTGGAACACACGGAAGCGGTTCTGAACAGGAACCGGTTTTTGATTCCCATCGCTAGGTGCACGAGATGAAAACTGTAATGGCGGTCTGAGTGTTATTTTTTCCCCACACCATAAAGATGTGTAAATAAACATTTCTTTTATAAAGCTTAAAAAGTCATACTATGCAACATTTTTCACTTAATTAATGTGTTCCATACCGTTTTGGATGATTAAATGAGTCATTTCTGTAATGTTCTGTTCTGGTTCATGTTGTTTTGGTTAAGTTAACTTTCCTGCCTTAGGGTTTATTTATGTTTCCAGTAGTGTATTGGATTCATGTTTAGCTTTAACTGTTTCAGTTATCTGGTCTTCTTTATTAGATTTGATTAAAGCTTGTGTTCTGTTCAGTCTTAGCCTTGTTTTCTATCTTGGGTTTTCTCTTTATGGTTATTTTTGCTCTGTAGTTGTTCATCTTAGTTTCTGTCCTTTCAGCCTTCTAGTCTTTTCCCTTCTTGATTACTCCCACCTGGTTTTGATTAATTAGTCCCTCCCTCTTCACCTGTCAGCAAGCCTATTTATACCTGTCTCAGTTCCCTGCACTCTGCCAGAACGTCTCTCTTCGTTTCTCAACTCATCTCTTCATACATGCTATTGGTAAGAGCTTTCCAGCCTCTGCTTATTTTTTGAGTCCCTGCCTGTCTGCTTGTTTTGTGCCCGACCTGTTCTTTGCCTTTTTGTTTTTTGAGTCTGCCGGGAGCTCCCTGTTACTCTGGACTGCCTCTGGGGAACTTCCTTATGGTTGGACTGCATTCTCCCAGTTCTGGACTGGTCAGCTGCTGGAGCTCTGTCTGCCTATTTTTTCAGTCATTTAAACCACAGGGTTTTTCTGTTCCTCTGGATCTTCTGTAAATAAACCCTTCAAGCACATGCTCCGTGTCTGGTTGAATATCGGGTTCTGTTAAATCAATCATTACAGTACGTTCTGGCCATAATCATGAACCCGTCACCGACACGTTATCTCCGTTCTGGAGGAGCTTTGCTTGCAAGAACCGGCGCTCCACCCCCCCATCCCTGTCACGTCAATCACTCACCGCAGTTCCTTCCAGATCCGGACCTTTTCCTGGAGGTTGACGCGGAGGTGGTGCGTGAGCTCCGCCCAGATCTCTTTCCTGAGCCGCCACGGTTTCTCTCTTCTGACACGGAGGCACAAGGATCGCCACGGGACTTGGCAGATCCTTTTCCTCAGGAGAGATCAGCCCCCCTGCAAGATCTGCCCTCTCGTCGCAGGAGGAGAAGGCGACAGCTGGTCAGCTACACCTCCAGCTGTTCCGAGCGTCGCTCAGATGAGCCGGTAGCCTCCATTGTTCTTCCAGCCACTTCCTGCCCAGCAGACCAGAGTCCTCCACTTCCCACTCCTGAGTTGTCGACAGCTCCTCCTAGTGGTGCCCCAGACGCCAACTACAAGTCATTGGAGGACAAAATTAGAACTTTTGCCCCCATAATTAAACGCCTCAGGGAGGTTCTTCACTGCCGTTATTCAGCCGAGTTGGAGGCAAAATTAAAGGAGGTGGAGGGGCACTACAAGTCGGCCCTCCAGGCTTTCTATAGCCCACCACAAGCACCTGTCCCCGAGGGTCCGGCCGACGCCTCGGCACAAGCACCTGTCCCCGAGGGTCCGGCCGACGCCTCGGCACAAGCACCTGTCCCCGAGGGTCCGGCCGACGCCTCGGCACCAGCCCCCGTTCCCGAGGGTCCACCGCAAGTGGGCGACGAGGAGACCCAGGAGGGTCCTCCGCCAGCGGGCGATGAGGAGGTGGCTCTGCAGGGTCCGGCTCCACCCGAGTTCCGAGAGGGGGTCCAGGACGACCCGCCTCTTAAGCTCCCAGAGGGGGCCCTGGAGGGTCCGCCTCTGCCCAAGTCTCCAGAGGGGGCCCTGGAGGGTCCGCCTCTGCCCAAATCTCCAGAGGGGGCCCTGGAGGGTCCGCCTCTGCCCAAGTCTCCAGAGGGGGCCCTGGAGGGTCCGCCTCTGCCCAAGTCTCACGTGGAGACCCAGGAGGGTTCGCCGCCAGCGGGCGACGTGGAGTCCCAGGGGGCTCTGCCGCCAGCGGGCGACGTGGAGTCCCAGGGGGCTCTGCCGCCAGCGGGCGACGTGGAGTCCCAGGGGGCTCTGCCGCCAGCGGGCGACGTGGAGTCCCAGGGGGGTCCGCCGCCAGCGGGCGACGTGGAGTCCCAGGGGGGTCCGCCGCCAGCGGGGGACGTGGAGTCCCAGGAGGGTTCGCCGCCAGCAGGCGACGAGGGGGTCCAGGAGGAACTGCTTCTGCCCAAGCCCCAAGAAGGGGTCTTGGAGGACCCGCCCTCAATTTCAGCTCCAGTGCCGGCTCCCCGCAACTGTAAAGAAGAGCATCCAGTGCCGGCTCCCCGCAACTGTAAAGAAGAGCATCCAGTGCCTGCTCCCCGCAGCTTAAAGACTCAGTCTCCAGTGCCAGCTCCTCGCAGCTTTAAAACTCTATTGCCTGAAGCCTGTAGTCAGGCCCTACCCGAAGCCTGTAGTCAGGCCCTGCCCATGGCCATTAGCCAGCCACCGCCTGTAGCCATTAACCAGACGCCGCCACCCATAGCTATTAGCCAGGCTTCCTTTCCACTCGCCTGTAGTCAGGCGCCCCCTTTAGTCGCCTGTAGTCAGACTCTGTCATTAGCAGCCTGTAGTCAGACTCTGTCATTAGCAGCCTGTAGTCAGACTCTGTCATTAGCAGCCTGTAGTCAGACTCTGTCATTAGCAGCCTGTAGTCAGACTCTGTCATTAGCAGCCTGCAGCCAGGCTCTCTCCTTAGTCGCCTGCAGCCAGGCTCTCTCCTTAGTCGCCTGCAGCCAGGCTCTCTCCTTAGTCGCCTGCAGCCAGGCTCTCTCCTTAGTCGCCTACAGCCAGGCTCTCTCCTTAGTCGCCTGCAGCCAGGCTCTCTCCTTAGTCGCCTGCAGCCAGGCTCTCTCTTTAGATTCCTGTAGCCAGGCGCCTCCCGATTCCTGTAGCCAGGCTCCCTCTTTAGATTCCTGTAGCCAGGCGCCTCCCTTAGCCTGTAGTCCGGCGCCAGGGTCTGCTTTCTTTCTCTCCAGGCCCCGCCAACGGTCTCCGAGGTTCCTGCTCCGCCGACGGTCTCCTGGACGCCTGCCGGACATCCTGACTCACCGGGGCCGCCCGCCGGAGAACCTGTCACGCCGGGGCCGCCCGCCGGAGAACCTGTCACGCCGGGGCCGCCCGCCGGAGAACCTGTCACGCCGGGGCCGCCCGCCGGAGAACCTGTCACGCCGGGGCCGCCCGCCGGAGAACCTGCCCGCCGGGACGACTGCCGGACATCTTGACTTGCCAGAGATCCAGCCACTTTGACTAGTTGGGGCCTTTTTCCTTGAGACATTTTATGGTTTGGATTCGTCCCTTAAAGGGTTGATTTCTGTTTAGACTTTTGTTTTGGTTGTTATGAACAGCTTTCTTTTTTCAGACACTGGCCCTCCATCCTGGAGCCCCCTCCTCCCGCCCGGTCTGACTTTCGTTCTGTTTTGGTCTCCCATAGAGGTTTGAGGACGTCTGGAATCCGTCCTTGAGGGAGGGGCTCTGTAATGTTCTGTTCTGGTTCATGTTGTTTTGGTTAAGTTAACTTTCCTGCCTTAGGGTTTATTTATGTTTCCAGTAGTGTATTGGATTCATGTTTAGCTTTAACTGTTTCAGTTATCTGGTCTTCTTTATTAGATTTGATTAAAGCTTGTGTTCTGTTCAGTCTTAGCCTTGTTTTCTATCTTGGGTTTTCTCTTTATGGTTATTTTTGCTCTGTAGTTGTTCATCTTAGTTTCTGTCCTTTCAGCCTTCTAGTCTTTTCCCTTCTTGATTACTCCCACCTGGTTTTGATTAATTAGTCCCTCCCTCTTCACCTGTCAGCAAGCCTATTTATACCTGTCTCAGTTCCCTGCACTCTGCCAGAACGTCTCTCTTCGTTTCTCAACTCATCTCTTCATACATGCTATTGGTAAGAGCTTTCCAGCCTCTGCTTATTTTTTGAGTCCCTGCCTGTCTGCTTGTTTTGTGCCCGACCTGTTCTTTGCCTTTTTGTTTTTTGAGTCTGCCGGGAGCTCCCTGTTACTCTGGACTGCCTCTGGGGAACTTCCTTATGGTTGGACTGCATTCTCCCAGTTCTGGACTGGTCAGCTGCTGGAGCTCTGTCTGCCTATTTTTTCAGTCATTTAAACCACAGGGTTTTTCTGTTCCTCTGGATCTTCTGTAAATAAACCCTTCAAGCACATGCTCCGTGTCTGGTTGAATATCGGGTTCTGTTAAATCAATCATTACAATTTCAGGTCGAACAAAGGTTTTCTCGGCCGCCCTGGTGGTCTGTGGGGGAAATACCATACTTGTTGCACACTTACTGTTTCTTTAAGTTTGGTTGTTTTGGGTTTATAACGAAAGAAATATGTGGCTTCCAGGGGAGGAGTGGTGGTTCAGGGGACTGGTGGGGTGAAAGCTGTCCCGTTCTGTTCGTCCTAAAATAAAGTGTTGGGTTCTAGTCTTTATACTAAGTGTATACTAAGTGTTATTATTTTTGGTTGCTCCTTTTCCCCCCTTCCCCGTCTTGGTCCACACTGTGCTTTTGATCTTGACAGCCCAGTGGTTGGATGATGGTGACTTTGAGGCCTCGTCTCGTCATGTCTTTGGTTGCTTCAGCTGTGGAGATGTAGACACGTGTTGTTCTCATTAAAAAACCCTCAGCTTGGTTGGGAATGGGGTCTGGAATTTTACTTCCTTTTCTCTGAGGACCCGCTTTGCTTCAGCGTACGCTAATCGCGACACCGTTTTAACATATAGCCATGATCTATTGTTACTCTTTTCCCAGGCAGCATAAAACCTTTCTTTTACCAGGCTCATTCTAAGACTTCATCATTGACTTTAAATGTGGAGAACTTGCTTATCATCGAATGTGGTGGGCGTCTGGCGGGGCTTTGGGACCCATTGAATGGTGAACTCTTTCAATCCCCAGATCGAAAGATGTCGGAATATCCAGTTTTTCTCTGAGTGGATCCTCTATGAAGGCTGTAGTGAAGCGTGGAGTGAGTGTCACATTACGGGGGGGACTTGTATTGTGGACCCTTATAGCATTTTGGCTGTTTCACTTGTTAACGATTCACATTACCGACAAACTTCTACTCCAGAACTACAGGCCCATCTCAAACCTCCCCTTTATCAGTAGATTATTGAAAAAGCTGTATTTCAACAATTAAACACCTTCTTAACAACGACCAGCCGCTTTGATGTTTTCCAGTCTGGCTTCTCACCACAGCACAGAGACCGCCCTGATCAAGGTGTTTAATGACATCCATATAAATACAGACTGTGGAAGAACCACAGTGCTGGTTCTATTGGACCTCAGTGCAGCATTTGATACTATCGATCACTCCATTCTGTTAGAGCGCCTGGAGAACTGGGTCGGCCTCTCTGGTACAGCTCTCCACTGGTTTAAATCCTACTTAAAGGACAGGGACTTTTTTGTGTCAGTAGGTAACTTTACATCCCAGATGACAAAAATGGCATCTTTGTCATCAATGCGTGGATGTGTCAAAACTTTCTACAATTGAATAAAAACAAAACAGAAATAATAATTTTTGGACCAATAGAGGAGAGATCAAAAGTTAGCACACAGCTTCAGCTGCTTCAGCTAGAAACCACTGATCAGGCCTGAAACCTGGGAGTAGTGATGGACTAAGACCTGAACCTTCAAAAGCATCTAAAGACAGTTACAAGGTCGGCTTTCTATCACCTGAGGAACATTTCCAGGATTAAAGGACTAATGGCTTAGAAGGATCTGGAAAAATTAATTCATGCGTTTATTTTTAGTAGAATTGATCACTGCAACAGTGTTTTCACAGGCCTGCCTAAAAAGTGGATCAGACAGCTGCAGCTGATCCAGAACGCTGCTGCCCGTGTCCTCACTAAGACTAAGAAAGTAGAGCACATCACCCCAGTTCTAAAGTCCTTACACTGGCTCCCTGTATCTCAGAGAATAGACTTTAAAATCCTTCTGTTAGTCTATAAATCCCTGAATTAGCACCTAAATACATCACAGACTTGTTATCAGGGCATCAACCCTCCAGACCACTCAGGTCTTCTGGCTCCAGCCTACTCTGCAGAACCAGAACCAGAACCAGAACCAGACATGGAGAAGCAGCATTTAGTTCCTATGCTCCACTGATCTGGAACAAACTTCCAGAAAACTGTAAAAGTGCTGAAAGCCTGAGTTCTTTTAAATCAAGATTAAAAACACATTTGTTTAGGATTGCCTTCAACTGTTCTAATTGAACTGTATTGCTGAAAAATAATTAGTTTACTTTGTAGTCAAACTGTTTTTACTTGTTTGCTTTTAATCTTTATTTTCCCATGTTCAATTTTGTTTCTGCATTTTATTCCTGCTTGCTTTTATTCTGTTTTATTTTCCGATATTTTAATCATGTAAAGCCCTTTGCATTGTCTCTGTACTGAAATGTGCTATATAAATAAATTTACCTTGCCTTGCCTTACAGATCTGGAGTCTCATTTACAACGCTTGTGTACGCACAAAATGGGTCCTGAAATGTGCATACGTCACTTTCTATGCAAAAGTTGGGATCTATAACAAAAAAAATGGAGGCGATGCAGATGGTAAAGTGGTGAATCGCAGTTATGCTGCATCCTAATTCCTCTCAAACTTCAATTTCACTCAGTATCAGACTTTAATCATAGATCGACTTCATCTATGAAGCTGGTGGTGGTCAGAGGGCCCGGTGGTGCTGGTGCATGGCAGCCTCGCCTCTGTCAGTCTGCCCCAGGGCAGCTGTGGCTACTAACATAGCTCACCACCGTCAGGGTGTGAATGAATGGGTGAATGACTGAACTGTAGTGTGAAGCGCTTTGGAGGTCATCAAGACTAGTTAAAGCGCTACACAAGAACAAGACATTTACCATTTACCATCATAAGCCTTCAAAATCACAGTGTTATTCATGCTAGCGCTGGTGACACAAGACTATATAAAAGGACCTTTGAAATAAAGAAAAAGCCCATAAGCAATCTTAAAAAAAGTCTGCAAACATCTTATCGGGGTTTTCAATCATCCCACTCCCAATGATCCCAAGGGTGAAGTGTTCCTCAGATTATCAGATTGTTGTGACAAGTTGTGAGGAGGTTAGACTACTGTAATTGTTGCAGATGGTCAAACAGACTCATGCATAATATTTCCTGCCCACGGATGAGTGAGTGAGTGTCACATTACAGGGGACACTATGTAATGTGAGTTACATAGAGAGAGGAGATTTTTAAAGCCTTTGTCGGGAGCCCACTCGGTTAAGCTGTCACCATCTTGCTTGCTAGGACCAGGATATAGATATTTTGAAGACCAGAATTAATTACATTTTAATAAGACTGATAAATAGTTTTTTTTTATTGACACTCCATGTTACCTTCACAGAAAATTATACTATGCATTCCAAAGCAGTTCTTTACTATGCTTGAATGGGAAACACTAAGAGTTTACAAGACTCTTAATGGATTCAATGCATTTTCTCAAGAGCTGAACTAAAATGGAGACAAAATATCCCACACTTAAATGGCTCCTGAAGAACCTTTAAATAGAAATGACATGCAGCTTACCACTTGTTTGAAGAAGCTGACAACAACATATGGGTCGATGAGTGCTGTGTTGTCTCCTATAAAGGCCTTTGTGACATTGGCCATAATGCTTGAGTTGTTTCGAGGGAGGCCTTCAGCTCGGTACACCTTCACACAGAAACGGGCCCACGGCCGTTCAGAGGGAAGCCCCTCTGGGATCAGGAGGTTCCTGATGACACAAGTACACAGCATCATGTAAAATCAGTCCAACTCATCTGCAAAAACAGCATGTACACAGCTTGTAGCATTCACTGAAATGACAAGACTAATACATAAAGACAAGGGTGTTAAGATGATGTCTAACACTGCACATTACTTCTATTAAAGAAGACAAGACAGAGGTGCTCCATACTTTTCTATCTGCTCTTCAGCATCACTTGCTTTTGGTCCAGGTTGCATGGCATCACCCTTTGCTGAGACACTGATGTCGCATTTAACATACCCTTTGACACCAGTGCTAATGTCCCCAGGATTGGTCAATACTGCCCACTTATTAATGAACTGATGACCTAAGAGAGCAAAATATAGATAAAAATCTTCAAGTTAGCTCCTTGCATAAAGGTTATCAGTGGCAACCAACACGTAACTGTTCCAGCTGTTTCAGATTGTACTTGGATGTTTAAATGTAATGTGATTACACGCTACTGCAGCTTTTCTCTAAATCAGAAAACCTGACTGACCTGGCTGCTTGTAGATGGTCCAAACGTCTAGCTTAAAGGACCCCACAAAGAATGTCTTCAGCATCTTTGAGTGAACCACCTGGAGTAAATATAAAAAAAATAATTCATGGACAGAACAGTGAACACAGCTGATCAGATTCAATGTTTTTTGATCTTTGTATTCACACGTGTTTACCAACCGTCAGCTTGATGATTTTGTCAAAGAAGACATCTTTATGGGCAAAGAAATCAAACACGAAATACTGATGGAAAGAGAAGAGATGGGATGAAATAATAAAGCTTAATTATAAAGTAAAAGTATCAATGAGATACTTAAAACCCAACAGTGGCCCGTTTCTATTTACCTCATTGTAAAATGGAGCATTGGTTCCTTCTTTGACGGATGTCTGTTTCTTCTCATCACCAATCTCAATCACCACGCTGGGGTCTATGTTTTCCCCCACAAGCTGCCTGGCTTCTGTGATGTTAATGGCGATCTATGAGACACAGAAAGACTAAATCAGTCATCAGGCTCCAGATGAAGCTAAAAGTTGCAAGTTGATCTGTAGGAATTAGGTTTTTAAGTTTCTCCAACAATTAGGGCACTGCTGTGTTCTGTGCAGTATTACCTGGAAGCTCTCTGGTTTCCCTTCACTGTCCTGAATGCGAGTTTGAAGTTTGGCCCTGTGAAAATCCATGTGGTTATCAAATTTTTCTTGTTAACTTGGGAAACAGATGGAGCAGAAAACATTTTTCCTCAGTTTGAATCCTCACAATGAAGCAGTAAAGTGGGTAAGGGGCTAAGAAATAATTTTAAGGCTGTCTCATTAAAACATCCAAAAGGTTTTGGGTATTCAAACAGTCCATGAAGGCAAAGCAAGTTTATTTATATAGCACTTTTCAGTAACAAGACGATTCAAAGTGCTGTGCATGAACAGAAAAACATTACACACATAGGGAAACATTACGGACATAGGAAAAACAAAAGAATAACCTTAGTAAAATCTTGACTAGACTTCTTTCATGCATTAAATTCAAAGCTCAATTGTTTATATTCTTAAAGCTAAAGCTTGAGGTTTCTGATCTGACCTTACTGACACTACAACTAAAACAGAAAGCTGCCTAGTAAGGGAAGAAAGCACAGTAGAGGTGGTGTGTGTGTGTACCTGTGTGTTATAGTGTAATGAAAACAGTGTGGAGTAAAGAATAATCTGCAGGTGGTCAATGAAATTGGTAGCTATGGAAGCTTTAGTCAGCAGATCATAAGGTCTCCACAGTCTTCAGTGACGATATAATCCAAATGCAGCTTTTCTTCATTGCTTCACAGCTGAACTATTTTAAACATGGCAATTCATTCAAAATGCCATGTTTTCAAAAGCCTGCCATTAACTTTGGAAAGGACCATGTCCTTTTGCAACTTGTAACAGGATACCTTAAAAGCATTATTAGACAGGTCTGTTTCCTAAAACAGTGAAAAACATGCATGTACACTCAGATGTTGTACTCATCAGTTGCAGTGTGATGACAATGTTACCTCTTTGTGTTTGGTTTTACTCTTCTGCGGAGAGGCTGATCCTCAGGGATTTCCCCTTCCTGTAGGACAGATGCTTCAGAGAAAGTCTCCACCTCACTGTCTGCACACACAAATACACAAGACCATGTTGGCACCAATTGTAACAGTCAAAAACTTTAAGGATTTAAAAACTTAATGTGGGCTCCATATCGGGAAATTCAATTCAACCCAATTGTATTTATATAGCGCCAATTAATGAAGCATGTCCTCTCAGGGCACGTTACAAAGTCAAATTCAATCAAATCATCCAGACATATTGGTCAAAAAGTTTCCTATATAAGGAAATCTAGCACATTGCATTGAGTCTTGGCAATAAGCAATCATGCCTCCTGAAAGAGCGTAGAGCCACAGTGGACAGTCGTCTGCATTGTTGATGGCTTTGCAGCAATCCCTCATACTGAGCATGCATGAAGCGACAGTGGAGAGGAAAACTCCCCTTTAACAGGGAGGAGAACCTCCAGCAGAACGAGGCTCAGGGCCACAACCCATTGGGTGTTAGAGAAGACAAAGCAGAGACATAAAGAGCACAGAAGCACACATTGATCCAGGAATATTTTCTAGGTTAGAGGGTTATGGCTGATTCAATTATTCAATTAACCCACTAGATTGCATCAAGTCTCTCCAAGCAGCATTCACTCCTGCTAAAAGAGCATAGAGCCACAGTGGACAGCAGTGGCGGCTGGGGCTAAAAAAACTGAGGGGGGCGCACACAAACAAACAAATGAAAAACAAACAAAGCAAATCTTAAAAAATAGCACTATTTGAACATGAATTTTGCCCTCCTTTCCTTCTGCCCAGCAAATTTCTCAATGATATTCTTGTTAAAGTCAGTCATCTCTGTGACTAGTCTTTTCTCCATTGACAACATGGCCAATGCATTCAGCCTGTCCTGAGTCATTGAGTTTCTCAGAAAAGTCTTGATTCTTTTCAGAGTTGAAAAGCACCTTTCAGCTTTCTGCTGTGGTCATGGGTGTGGTGATGAGGATCTTCAAGAGCGTGACAGTTTCTGAAAAGACTTCTTCTAGATTGTTTTCCTGATTTTAATAGCATTTGCTGCCATTTTTTAAGGCTGTGTTATGAAATGTGTTACAGCATTTTTGTGGGACAAGATTATACAAAATTCAGTAACCAAATGTTTTATTCCCCATTACCCATAAACTTCAGTGTAACTTAAATAATAAAATATCTTGCTGACAAACATTACATCAACATACCTACACAGTATAGACACAACTAAAGGTATTTCTAACTACAAAGCACATCTTCCTAATATATTAAATAACATTACTATAAACCAGTGTAACAGTGATTTTCCACAACAACTCACCTCTGCAGCAATCCTTTCATGGTCTTCTACACTGAGTGTCCGACGCCTCTTCACTGGCTGACTACTACCTACACTGCTTTGTCCAACCATGGAGTGGAGAGATCACTTGCCTGCTGCTGAATTTGTAAATTAAGACGATCCGGTCCAAGCTCCTTTATCCTGTTTTTTTTCTTCAAGTGAACGCTTTGTAAAAGCATTTTTTTGTAAAGACAAAACAGAATTTTCTCTCATTTTGAAACTACTCAACTTTGCAAGCATAACCGTGAATCAACCTAACGAACTGCAGCTGCGCTAATGAGTCGAATCGGGGATTGTCCAATCACACAATGTTTTAAAAACATTAGCCAGTACTGACACTCTACCAGTAATGACACAACAGAATGGGTGTGTCCGGGACGCAGAGCGGTGCGCCCCTATGAAAAAGCCTAAATAACCAATTAAAAGTCAGCCTCAGATCACGTGCTTGCCAAAGTTGACGCGGCTACATTCACTCCCATTAGACCGGCGCCCTGCACATAGGAAGTGTGCACAATATGAGCAATTAAATAGAATTATGTATTTACTATTTTAATAAATTCTAACATGTCTATTGGACACACAGTATGAATAAATACATTTCTAAGTACTTTGCAGTTCAGAAATCATTTATTATCTAAACGATTTAAAGGGGGCGGCGCCCGAGCGCCCCCTACTGGCCAGCCGCCACTGGTGGACAGTCGTCTGCATTGTTGATGGCTTTGCAGCAATCCCTAATACTGAGCATGAATGAAGAAACGATGGAGACAAAAACTTCCCTTTAACAGGAAGAAAAACAACAGAAGCACACATTGATCCATGGATCCTTTCTATGTTATATGGTAACAGTAGATGATCTTCCTCCCTGGATGATGTCACAGCTAACAGAACGTCAGACTAGGTGTACCTACTATGAAGAGAAAAAGGACAGAAAGAATATAAAGTTAAAAGTTGAAATAACAACAAATAATGCAAAGTTGGAAAACAGTAGGAGTGTGAAAAATAGGCCCTGATGTCCTCCAGTAGCCTAAGCCTATAGCAGCACAACTATAGAGGTAGCTCAGGGTAACATGAGCCACTCTGACTAGAAGCTTTGTCACAAAGGAAAGTTTTAAGATTAGTCTTAAAAGTAGACGGGGTGTCTGCCTCATGGACCAAAACTGGGAGTTGGTTCCACAGGAGAGGAGCCTGATAGCTAAATGATCTGCCTCCCATTCTACTTTTAGAGACTCTAGGAACCACCAGCAGACCTGCAGTCTGAGAGCGAAGTGCTCTGTTAGGAACATACGGGGTAATCAGAGCTCTGATATATGATGGAGCTTGATTATTAAGGGCTTTATACATTAGAAGGAGAATTTTAAATTATATTCTTGATTTAACAAGAAGCCAATGAAGGGAAGCTAAAACAGGAGAAATATGATCCCTCTTGTTGATTTTTAACTCTTGCTGCAGCATTTTGGATCAGCTGAAGGCTTTGAACTGCTTTTTTTGAACTTGCTGATAGTAAAGAATTACAATAGTCCAGCCTTGAAGTAACAAATGCATGGACTAGTTTTTCAGCATCACCCCTGGACAGAATGTTTCAAATTCTGGTAATTTTCCAGAGGTTAGGGTTAGAGGTGAAAAAGGAAAACCCTGGAAACCTGTTTAATATAAGATTTCAATGACATGTCCTGGTAAAAAAATAGCCCCAAGGTTGTTTACTTTGTTACCAGAGATTTTCCAGGACTCTGGTACAAAGATTACAACTTCTGTCTCGTGAGAATTTAAAAGCAGAGAATTTTAAGTCAGGTTATCCAGGAATTATAGATCAGTATATCTGAGTGTGATCAGCATAACAGTGGGAGTTAATCCCATGCTGTCTGATAATTTTACCAATCCCCTGAGGTACTCCACAAGTGACAATGAACTTTAAAGAAGATTTGTAATTAACATGAACAAACTGGAATCTGTCAGACAGATATGCTTAAAACCAGTCTATTGCTTTTCCCTTAATCCCTACAGCACTTTCAAGTCCTTCTAGGAGAATGTTGTGATCAACTGTTGATCACAATACTGTGGAAATGTTGTAGAAGACTTGTGTTTGGTGGGAAAGGCAGTTACCCTGTGTGTTTTCCTGGAAAACTGAAATCACCTGTAGCAACCAAGACTACACACGGTCTCAGTCTAGTACTGACACATGCTTATTTAACTAGGATTGGTCTGACTCCCAATGATGACAGGGATAATCCCTCTGCTTATGATCACATCTTAAATTCAGTGAGGTGTTTGTTTTCTAGGCCTTACCCATGGCTCCTTTGTTTGCCAGGACCAAGTCGGCAGTTTCTTTCTTTTTCTTCTTCTTCACTTTCAGGCCAAATATCTTCTTTATTTCCTTTCTGAAAGAGGAAAAAAGCATGTTAGTCTTTATGTACTAAAAAATGAATGAGTTGAAATCTAAATGTGGTTCCATCTTCTTTTCAAATAGTCCAGAGAAAGTTGCCTGTTTTGTTTTTGGTTTTGTTTTAGTTGCTATTGCCCCTTGTGGACTTGTTATGTTCATTTCTCCTTCTATAAGTGTAGTGACAAGTTCATCAATCAGGAGTCTGGGCTCCTGGAGTATCTTCGTCCTGGTGATGAAGTGATGGCAGACAGAGGTTTTCCCATCAGAGATTTGCTGTTTGAGAGAAAAGTTAAATTTGTTCTACCTGCATTCACTCGTAAAGGAGGACGGTTGTCTGATGAGGATGTAACGGCCGCAAGAAGAATTGCAAATGTCCACATACATGCAGAAAGAGTCATCCGGGGCAGAAAGTTTTCAAAATTATCCCCCAGACAGTACCAATCAACTTAGCGCACAAAATGGACAAAATCCTGAGAATCTGTGCAGCCCTTGTAAACATGCAGGGTGAAATCATTCACGAGGGTGCTGATCGAGAGTGCAGGTTTTGGTTATACAAAAAAGATCCTGATTTCCACTGAAACTTAATACTTGTATATAGTTATTTGACAGTTTGCAGTGCCTTGATTGTGCCTTCCCATGTGTGTGTGTGTGTGTGTGTGTATATATATATATATATATATATATATATATATATATATATATATATATATATATATATATATATATATTTTTATTTATTTATTTTTTCTTATTATTTTTCCAGATATATTTTGTGCACTACTGATGAATTATAATACACAAAAATGTGTTTACGATTATCGTTAGACATTTAAAATTTTACAGATACAAAAAAACATGTGTCCAACTAGAATCTGTATTAATAAACTTGTCCAGTTTAATGGGCAATTCAATTTGTGCTTAGTTATTTTGATCAGGTGGATGTTGTCTTAACCAGATGAAAAGAACTGTAGTGTATCTTATGTGCATAAACAAGCAAGAAGATGCAGTATTTCATAAATCTATTTTATTATTTCAAAACATTAATTTTCATTAAATGTGATTACAATTCACGTTAAAATGGTAATACATGACTAAATGTAGACATTTTACTTATGGAAATATATTAATTATTATAAACAAATGATTCTGTTATAAAAAATAAAAACACCAAGGAACTGGCCTAACAAAGGGTCATAACGGTTAACAGTTGGGTAACATCACATAGCACAGAAACAGGAAAGCTGGTGGGGCACGCTCATACTGCAGGTTACAGATTAGACACTCAATTTATTTACATAGATTTTCATATTTTTTGCACAGTGTCCGTCTGCCTGTCAGAAACTCATCTACAATCCTTGGCAGCATCTGAGTAAAATAGAATGACTTAAGTTTAGGTAGAATTTGTAAACAATATTCCAAATCAAATGGGAGATCAATAACAATTTTCTCTGATGGAGCCCACATAAGTAGCTTGCATTTCTCAAGCTGTGTGCAAAACATGCCAAGTTGGACTTGAAGATAGTACCCACGGGAACCATTTTGTTGCAGCCGTCTACCATCTACCATCTTCACATCTGTGAACTTGCTGGAAAAAACATCAGCCAGAGATGCATTTACATATATATTTAATCTCCAGCAGCTCTGTCGAATTAACGACACCATCTGGGCTTGCAGAAAGCCATGGTTCTGCGACATTCACTACGGTGCACCTCTTTTCTACCACAAAACCACAGCTTTCCAGCCATGCATAGGCCACCTCCTCATTCTCCTGGCCATACCTGGTTGCAGTGTTCCCATGGAACCTAGGAAACAGGTGTTCTCTAAGAAAGGTTTCTGGCCTAGTAGAGGCACGTACAGGGACCTTTTTCGCAGAGCTAGCAGTTATTCTTAATTTACGTGCATCAAACCACAAGTGGGATGCACTCTGCATTTTAGTCAACTCCTCCAAAGCAGCACATTTATCTCCATCTAATTTAATGTACCTGTCATAAAATGCCATGCATTTTTGGCAACGGTTGTCAGTAGCATGCTCACCATGAGGCTGCTGGAGCTGTGTGTGTGCTGCTACAACTTGGTCTAGGACAGCAGAAATGCATTTGCCCACTGGAATACTGGCAGCCTCTAAGCTCACCTTCAATGCTTTATGAGAGCTGTAGGCAGGGGTTGGTGGTAGAGAAGGTGATATGGGGTCGATGTTCTCTGAGAAATCGGAACTTTCTCTGTGGTGCTTAAAACTCACATTCTTCAACCTTTTAGGGACTAAATTGCGCTGTGTCCCTGAATTCCAGTGCCACTGCTCATCTGTGCAGGACCATCCAGTGAGACCTTTCCACACGGCAAACTGCACCTTTATAACAAAGTTTAAAAACAACCGTTAGATCTTTTTAATATATTATGGTACTTAGTGTGACAATATTTGTATATCAAAAACATATGCAGTTAATAGTGAAAAAGGCACACAATCTGTTGATTTAAAACAAAAATGTTATTCATAAAGACTAGTCAATTTTATTTCACAAATGCCTTGAAAGCCAGTGTTTTCATTAACTGATAACCCAAAAATACAATGGAAATAAATGATCAGTTTCAATCTAAAGCGAAATTAAATTGTAACGTGACAAAGTTCAATAGCTGTGAGACTACACATCAAATTGGTACAGTTTTAAACTTCATTAAGAGGTAGGCAACTGTTTAATTAATGTTTGGATTTCGGTAACAATAGTTAGTTACAATCCCAAAGAATTAGCACTGGTATCTTTTTTTAAATAAACTGACTGGTAATCTAGTCACAGCAACGCAACAGCTGGTAAATCATTGGATTGAACAGACAATTCATTAGCCTACCTTCCACAAAATCGCCGCAGCATGACTGCAGGATTTCCCCTGACCGGCAAGGCCGGAGCACCCGACCGTCTCAACAGTGCCGGTTGATGTGGTCAGGATCCATGCCGAATGAACGTCGGATTTGCTTTGGCTTGGGTTGACATCAGCTTTCAGGAATATCAGATCGTTGATGTTGTTACTGATTAACACCTTGTCAACTTTTCCGCTGTGGAGGTACTGATACGCCTCTGTACTCTTGTAGTTGCGCATCGTAGATCCATCCGCACCGAGTGACAATATAAAATAGTTAAAAATGTCCTCATACGTAATATGAGGCCACCTTATCATATCATCCTCCCACTAACGAATAGTTTCAGGGTGTGGCACTGACCTGCCACTCTGATCGCTTAGCGAATTCGGAAAATGTTGCCTCGACATTGTTTACTAAATCTGTTAAACTACCGATAGTTTGCATAGGGAAGCGCTGAAACGGAAGTGCCGCACAAAAAAACGGAAGTTGGACCTGATGTTACTTCTGCGTTCCAAAATAAGGTGGATTGAGTTTGCTTGTAAAGAGCGGAGAACTGCCCATATTTGGGCAATAATGGCCGCCCCCATACACAGTGATCCAGACGACAATTTATGCTTTTGTTTTCTTATTGATTAACGCTAAATTCATTAAATCACCACGAACGTATTAGTTTTCGTTATAGTTAATGATCCCCTGATTTTTCCTTGTTGACCGGATTTCCCCTTTAGATCAGATAAGCATGAATCCAACAGATGCATCATATAAACTATCTTTGTATCTTCCTGCACGTTTGCCAACATATCTTTTATCTTAGGAATCTAGATTAATGTAGGAAGAAGGACATTATTCAGCAGGTTGACTCTTCATTGCCGGTTTGCGCCCAATAATAAAACATCCAACTGTAGCCTAGGCTAAACTATAAGGTGCAATCAGCTACATGATAAATTAAATACAAACTCCAACAGCTCACCTCTGCTGAGTTGAAGAACAGTCCAATAGATCCATTTAGCCGATATCTGTAAAAGTCTTCCGTTTCAACCAGGAAGATGCTTCCCTTTCTGTATAAATCTAACTTAAAGGTATACTATGCAACCGGGGTTGATTTTCCAGCGAGGCTCCCCCCAGAGGGCGAAAGTAAAAGTGCACTGTCGTAAAGATGCTCAGCTGTTCTTGTTTCTCCATCAAGCCAGGCGCGGTTGTTTTGAGCTTAGCAGACAGGCGAACGCAACGAAAAGTGGAAAAAACGGCAGTACAAACAATGACTAACACAGTGAAAGTATGAACATCAGGCTTCCCGCAGCGCTATCTTGGCGAGGCGGCCGCCTCGCCAAACTCACGCTACCGCCTTGCCAACATTCAAAAAAAATAAATAAATAAATAATAATAATAATAATAAAAAAAACCTTGCGGTTCTTTGTTGTTGCTTTCGCGCGTGCATATAGTGAATGGCAGGGCAAAAACACATGGAGTTCTCGCCGTAAAGCAAGACCGACTCTCGCGATGCACCAGACTTCTGAGCCTGTGTGTGCGGGCCGAGGGCTCCTGCAATTACAAGTTCCCCCACAGACCACCAGGGCGGCCGAGAAAACCTTTGTTCAACCTGAAATGACTCATTTAATCATCCAAAATGGTATGGAGCACATTAATTAACTGA
Source organism: Fundulus heteroclitus (assembly GCF_011125445.2). Classification (NCBI taxonomy): domain Eukaryota; kingdom Metazoa; phylum Chordata; class Actinopteri; order Cyprinodontiformes; family Fundulidae; genus Fundulus; species Fundulus heteroclitus. The sequence continues at coordinate 388,034 of NC_046367.1, forward strand.
AAAATGTTGCATAGTATGCCTTTAACCTCAGCTGTTCTTTTCCTAAGATCTACTCTAAACAGAGTTTCCTTCAGAGCAAATCAGAAGTAACAGAGAATAATAGATCTGCAGTCAGTCATTGTGACTCAATTGCAGAATCATCTTCCCGAAAAATATTCTTCACAGGAATTCTCTAGAAGTAGCCTATCCTTATCTCTCAGACTTCCTGAAGTACTTTACAAATCCTGCTTGTTGCTTCTAATGCAAAAATAAAATTGCATGCTGCTGTGCCTTAAATCTATTAGCTCTTCTCTCAGTTGGCTTGAAGAAAATATTTCCCTATTTATCCAGCTGTGGTTTCAGTTGATCAGGCTCTCATAAATACTGTTTGAGTTTGTGGTTGCTGAAAGGGGCCGAGCCCTTATCCTGTTTATCTCTTACAAAGGGATGTCAAACAAAAGTTTCATTAAATATTTATTTGGCTGAAATAGTTTGACACTGAATAGATTAACTGTCCTGTTCAAGTATGTGATACACCTTATTAAAAATAATGTTTTTTTCATATTCAAATTTTTTTTTCTCAGAGAACATACCCTTAGATAAACCTGTCCAAGGTAAGATTCTAAATCTCTTTATGCTGATGATGTATTACTCTATCTCCAGCACTCAAACTCTTCCCTTTCTCAAGTAATTAGATTACTAGAATCTTTCTCAAAGGTTTCAGATTACTCTATAAACTGGTCTAAATCTACGGTACTGCCAATTCATTGCTCTTTTCAGAACCCCTTAGATTTACATTTGCAATCAGGAATTATTAAATATTTGGTACTGTGTTGTCTAAACTAGCGGATTTAGTAAAATTTAACCATATCCTGCTTTTAAAAAAGATAGAAGAGGACCTTGAAAGATGTAAATCGCTTCCAATTTCACTTATGGGTAGGGTAGATTTGATTAAAATGATGGTTTTACCTAGAATTAATTACTTATTTTCAATGATCCCCAATAAACCATCATCTGACTGGTTTAAATCTCTAGACTCCCCCCATATCAGCTTAAAGATGCTACAGAAAACTAAAGACAGAGGGGGACTAGATCTGCCCAATTTCCATAACTACTACTTAGCAAATAGACTACAATATATCACTAAATGGATAAAACATAATCCTTTAGACGAGCCCTGGATAGATATAGAACAGAAAATATGCAATAACATCACGATTTCAGATTTGCCGTTTATTAGCTCAAATATAAAACGGCATACATGCTTTAAAAATATTTACATTAGCTCCACTATGGTGGGAGTTTCTTAAAATTACGAAGTCATCACTTATCCCATGCAGTCGTACACCCATCTGGAACAACCCTGACATCCTACAAAATAATATTATGATAAACTTTACATACTGGAAGAATAAAGGTATTGAATATCTGGAACATTTACTTGACGGAACCGAGTTTATCACTTTTGCCAAACTAAATATGCAATATGGCATTAGTAAAAATAAATTCTTAGAATATGAACAAATTAAATCTGTAATTACAAATAAATTTAAGCATATTAAAGGTGGTTTACAAATCCCAACTAATACATTAGAGTTCCTAGATTTACCCCCCCCCCCTCCAAACTACTGTCTAAATCACATAGGGCACTGACTAAAATAGATGATTTAATATCTCTTCCTATTATGAAATGGGAAGAGATTTAGCCCTTAGCAGTAATGACTTCATGAGATTCTTCATAAATAAAATGTATTTTATGAAAAATAAAATCATTGGCATCCTTCCAAACATGATTACCTCGTCCTCTGTAAGGGAGGTAGCGTTGGAGGAATCTTTAAAACCTGATCGTGTTTGAACTGTTTAGATGCAGTAAAACTTTCTGAGTTATCTAAAATTTTAGCTTCATCTCAATTTGTATGTTAGACGCAATCCCAACCATGTTATTTAAGGAAGTATTCCCTTTGATTAATGCCCCCATTTTAGACATGATTAATCTATTCTTAGTAAATGGGAAAAGGCTTTTAAAGTAGCTTTTAATAAACCTTTACTTAAGAAACCTTCTCTTGATCAAGATGAGTTAGTAAATTACAGACCTATATCTAATCTTCTTTTCTTATCTAAAATTCTTGAGAAAGTAGTTGCTAATCAACTATGTGAACATTTACAAAGTAATGACCTACTTGAGGAGTTTCAGTCAGGCTTCAGAGCTCATCATAGCACTGAAACAGCTCTGGTGAAGGTCACTAATGATATTCTCATGGCCTCAGATAATGGACTTGTGTCTGTACTTGTCCTGTTAGATCTCAGTGCTGCATTTGATACAGTTGATCACAATATTCTCCTACAAAGACTTGAGAATACTGTGGGGATTAAGGGGAAAGCATTAGGCTGGTTTAAATCTTATCTGTCAGACAGATTCAAGTTTGATCATGTTAACTGTAAATCTCCTTCAAACTCTACGGTCACATGTGTTCAACTGTTGTGCCAATTATTCTTTACTATACACACACACACACACACACACACACACACACACACACACACACACACATATATATATATATATATATATATATATATATATATATATATATATATATATATATATATGCAATTATTGAGAGATTTATTCATTTTTTGAATGTTTCATTACACTTAACTACCACATAAGCCATGTGACTGCAATGTTTCTTATGGGTACACAACTTCATACAGCAAGCATCATAGTCATGATTGAGTGTAGGCAACAACTGGAATCCCCAGTAGCAAGCTAAACCCTGTTAAATATATATTTCTGCCATAAAAAGGGTGTTTTAATTTAACCTCCATCAAGAAACTATAATAGGATGGTTTGGAAGAAATTGTTCCAGGATGTCACAATGAGGTTTTAAAAACCTTCAGAAAGGGCTGCTTACGAGCCATATGAAAGTTTAATTTTTTTTAATTGCAAAAATGCCCAACTTCCTCAGACAGTGCAAGTCCAAATGGAACAAATAAATGGGAAAATGTATTTGTCAAAAGCAAACAAGGGCAAGAGAGGAAGCAATGAACAAACAAGTGTGAAAATGTAAGACTTATCTTAAGGTAAATTAAAATTTGAATAGAGAATGAACTTATAAAATACTTAAGGGCTAAATAGAGGATTCAATTGAAGACTTTCAAATAAAGACCCTGCCAAAAGTCTGTTGTTGCAAATGTTCAGACATACTTGCAAGGAAAAGGGACAATACAGCTCTAGAGATGTGTTCTTTGGAAATTCTTAAATCCATGGTGTCAGATATTGTTCCAGAGTATCAATTACTTTCATTCTTGACTATTTTTGGACATTAATGGAGAGCTATAAAGAATTTTCATAAATACCTGAATTCAATTTAAAGGTTACAAAAAATATTTTGGCTATAAATAGTAGATAAAAGTCACAAATCTAAAACAGTTAAGTGTAAAACTTAAAGCAGTTACTGCTTACATAAATACATAAAATATTGCAACTATCAGTACAAATAAAAGCCAATCTCCTACCTTGGTTTTGGATCCATTGTTAAACTTGGGACAGATTTTCAGCTCCGCTGCAGTTCAAGCAAAAGTAAAAATGCTGAGAAACAGCCAGAGCAGCTGATTAGCTGCAGTGTTTGTTCAGAGAATGATGGCGTGAACCTGAAGGAACAGACGGTTGACACATGTCCTCTTTACAACCAGACACTCTTAAGATGTCACCATTTCCTTTTAGGAACACCTTTGACACTTTTCTTGGGTTAATCTCAAAGCTGTTGGTAAAAGCTTCATTAAAATTGTAACTTCTCATCTATTTACAGAGATAAGATGGTAAAATTTTTTAAATCCTCCGATAACAACAAAGTCCAACAGATGCCACTTGTTTAATGGACAGATGACAGGAGTGTTTATCTTTGTGTGTGTGTGTGTGTGTGTGTGTGTGTGTGTGTGTGTGTGTGTGTTTGGGGGGGGGGGGTGCTGGTATTCTTGTGACCAGGATGTTTGAAACTGGCAGAGCTAACAACTCCACCCCTGGTAAACAGACAGCCAGTACAGATGATCAGCTGACAGATGGATCACAGTCAACTCACGATGGAAAATGCTCTCCATATTTGGAGAGCATTTATATAGAAGAGCAAATATATAGAAGAGACATAAAGTAGATTTTATTACAGAGCCAAAGCTTTTCCATGTGCTGTGCATTTAATGTGAAAATGAGTGTTCTGCTATGCTGATCTACTTCATGGATCAGTATTTTAAGATAGGTATTAACTTGCATCACAGGAGCCCTGAGGTAAGGAAAGTTAAAGTAAACACTTATTTTGAATTCTGTGGTAAAAATGATCCGACTTCACCAAGTTTAAACATGACTAATTTAGATTGCTAAAACCTTTGATCAAGTAAACACAAACACACAGATTCCACCGTGTCTTGGTTGGTTGTATCTGTAATACCTTATCGGTTGGTTTTGCTGTTCTTTTGTATCTCCCATTGCAGATGTAGAAGCAGACTCAGATTAAGCAAATTAAATGTGGTCTGACCACGGATGAGCACAGACAGTGGATACAGAGCTTTGTAGACTTGTGCCAGCAGAACCATCTCATGCTAAATGCAGGGAAAACAAAGGAGTGGACTTTTGCAGACGCAGACTCACCTCATTGACATGGATTACCCTTCCAGGTAACTGATGTTGAAATAGTGGACTCTTATAAGTAATTGGGTGTTCACCTTAACAATAAACTGAACTGGAGTCACAACACAGATCTTTACAATAAGGGTCAAAACAAGTCAGTTGAGCCAGGTGCTGCTCCCTCCCAATTTTAAATGCACTTGAGAACAACATCCAACAACGCCATATTTGAACAGACAGGGGAAGGCGTGGGGTCTTTTTACACCATTGTTCTCTGTTGAGGCTAGAAGGAGGAGCAGGCCATCTCGCCAGGATCTGGGCTGGGGTTGGATGTTGGGTCTTGGAGGTTGAACGGGGCTGGTGCTTCTGCTCCTGCTCTCCCTGGGGCCTCTTAGACCCATGTATTTCGGCTCCTACTTTAGGTGCCTTATTTGTCAGCCAGGAATGTGTTTGTAGGGATGTGTTGGGTGGTGCTTTGGTGGGAAGGCCGACAGATTTGCTCGGTGCAGTCATTGTAGAAGGTGTGTACTGTGGGTGGGGGGGGGGGGGCATGAGCAGGGTACCTCTGGATTCCCTGTGTAGGCTCTGGTTGGCTGGCTCGGTCAAATTGTGTAAGCCCTGTCTCTGGATGGATGGGTTCAGGGCTCATCAGGGTAGAGGGCCATATGGCCGGGTTTGCCCAGGTTAGGGTATTGCTCAGCCCTAGTTTCGGCTTGTGGTTTGGGTGTTCTGCTCTCCTCCACCCTGGTGAAGGAGATCACCTCCCACATCCAGGGGCTGGCTGCCCATCTGAGTTATCGGTACCTAGACCTGGAAGTATAGGATGTGTGTGGTTAGTGCTAGTGTGTGTACAGTGTCCATTCTTATGTATTATGACATTGAGTGTATAGTTACAAGTGTCTGCATGTGTGGGAACATGTGATAATGGCTGTGTGCTTGTTTTTTTTAGTCAGGTTGGGTTATTGGCTGCCCCCTCTGCTGGTACATTTCCTGAAACATCTCAGGTCTCCCCTAATTGTGGGGCCCATCCCACATAAGGGTCCCTACCTGTGGCAGGTGCCTTGGCCCACTGGTGCATTGATGGTTCTCGGTGTCCAGGGCTTGGTGCTCAGGTGTGTGCTAGCTCATTCCTGGCGGCTGCTTTGCAGGGCTGGAACCCCCTGGCCCTGTCAGGTTCTGTTTGGGGGAAGTGTGCTCTTGGTTCTTGGCTCTCTGGGCCTATGGCTGGATCTGCTCTGCCATAACTGGCTCCATCCGGGGCGTACAGGCTTGTCACTGCAGCCCCAAGGCTTCTGCACGGTGGATGCTGGAATGTTTCCTGGAGCTCTAATCTGCTCTGCCCTAGGATGGAGGCTGTGGATATCCCTGTGTTGGGGCCCAGGTAACCATTAGACAGCAGGGATGGAAAAACCTCTCCATGCCCCTGTGTGGCAGCATGATGGATCAGGCAGAGGGAGGTGTCCGGGGATGGGAAGGGAAGGACTGGGGAGCAAATGCCTCCCCAGGGAGCCAGCTCCCCCGTTGACTCCAGCAGGCACCCCCGTTCTCCAAAACCCACTCACCACCAGCAGCACAACCAACATATGCGGTAGCCAAGGCTAAAGACAAGTGCTGAGGCTCGAGAACCAACCTTAAAAAACTCCCCAACTCCCTCTGGACTACCCTGACCCCCAAACCTCACAGCCCTGCCGGAAAGCCTACACATCCATCATCGTGTGCATCAACTTTGACTGAAAAACAAACACAAATTGCAAGATGTTTTATTGTTTTAAAATGAAAATGATTCAGTACTCAGTAACCAAAGCACAACATATTTATTTTTCACAGTGGTAGAACTGTAAGTATATTTCAGGGAACATCGTCACAGCTCTAACGGGAATAATTATTTCCTTTCACCATGCTGTATCCACCATTTGGCTACAAATGTGTCTTAAAGGAACAGTAAGTAATAATGACTTCTAGTGTTTCAAATTCAGGATAACAGCTTGCCACCGTCAATAACCGTTTCTTCAATGGTCCATTGCTGCTGGGAAACCCCACTGAATTTTTACTTCCACAGGATAGGTATATGTTGATCTACTTCTGGTCCGCTTCACTCACTAGCTTCTATGTTAGCAGTCTGCTGATCTTTTGCCAAGATAAATACCAAATACTGCGCTCTGTTTTGGGAACCCTTGAAACTTTTATATGTTTGGCACCGAAGTACCAAAGTAGTTTCTGACTATATACCTCTAATTTTGAGTGGAGAAAACTTGACTAAGAGATATTTGATGGAGAGGACCAATTGTTTATAGGGAATGTTACTTCCATCCTGGGTGTCAAATGAGAATGATTTTGGTAAATTTTACAGTAAATATCTTAAGTATTGTTCTTTTAAATCAAAGTCAGTTTTATGGTGTTTACATGAACATTTTCCCCGTTCTTCCTCTGTTACCCGTCAGGAAGCTTTATCTTAGACATGAAATGGACAGTCAACCTCATGTAGAAGCTGAATTTGTCTGTCTTCACTTTTCACATTCTGCTCCTTGGCTGTTGTAAAGCTCTTCTCCACTGGGCTTTATTCTGTCATGTTATCGTCCTGTTTTACATCATCAGCCGCCATCTGTTTTTCTTCACACTTGAAAGGTTGGCCACTTGTAAATATCTGAAAATAGTTGTAGTGAGAAAATTACTCAAATACAGCAGTCTCCAGTTACATATAATTTACATCTGTTTAAGCATATACTGAAGTACAAACTTTATCATTACTGAGCATTGTGGTGTTGTATGTAGTCACTGTAGCTGATTCAGACCTCTAACTCTTTATGCTTTACTCTCTACAAAGTTATAGAAAATATATCAAATAGTTTTCAGGTACAAATAATGAAACTGTGGAGTTCATTTCCTGACCCATCATTTCAAAGAAACTTTTTTTTTGTTGGATTCAATTGAAGTTTAGCAACTGCAGACAATCTTTACGTGCTTTTTACTCCAGGTTCTCAGTCTAGCTGGTTAACCTCATCAGAGGGTTAGGGTTCCTGCTGTCTAATTATTTTACTCTATAGAGTCCTGGTGAATTCAGGCTAGTGGTGTTTTCACATAGCAGCATTGGCAGTATTTCAAAAAATAAAGAATAAATAAAGAACATTGTATGATGAGTGCCCAATGACCACTGGAGCTCTACAAAATACCAGCGCTAGTAACTGAGCAATGTGAATAGTTAGTTCTCTCCAAAGCAGATTGGAAAATAAAATATTAATGCTAAGATACAAATAAAAGGCACATTGCCTAACACAACAACCCCTAGTGGGGTCATTCACAGTATTTAACATTTTCTTCATACAGTTGTGCAAAAGGAAGCATCAGCCTTTTTAAATGTAATTCTTCATAAACTTGAAAATAAGAAGAAAAGCAGATCTTAACACCAGGTAAATCCAGCTTTTAAAAGGCCAACAACACATGACACTTTTAAAGTACTTTGGTCACCTTTATTTGCTGTGTAAAGAACCATAAAGATGATTGATTGATTGCTTGATTGCTTGATCAAAATGCAGAATCAACGTGAAAAAGTTAGTCAGTAGTTATGTGTTTTACCCTCACATCTTAAAGAAAACCGGGAACACTTTTACCATATTTATTTATTTAGTTCATTCAGTTTTTTTGCCTTTTGGCTCATCCTACCACAGTGTTTGAATCAGTCTTATTTATTTATTTTGTTTTTATTTGACAGGGACAATGCAAACAAACATAGTGACAAAACATGTCCCCGAAGTGCTGCATATAAAGTTTATAGCTAATTTTAATTTTCATCTCCTGTCCCTGGCCAGGCTTTTATATAAAAACACAATTCACATACTACACTACTTCAATTTAAAAAATAAAAACATGATCAAATTGCAAAAACAAAACTCTTACCTACTTACAATAATTGAAAATTAGTACAGTTTTGGTTTGTCTTTAACCAGTTTTTAAGCCTGGTAGTGAACATTTTCAAATCAGGTACAGTCTGATGTCAGATGGTCATGACTTCCAGAGTTTAGAGTCCTTAAGTCCAAAAGCATCTAAAGACAGTTACAAGGTCGGCTTTCTACCACCTGAAGAACATTTCCAGGATTAAAGGACTAATGTCTCAGAAGGATCTGGAATTTATTTATTTATTTTTTCAAATGCTTTTTCCTACTTGCTGTTTTCTGCTTTATTTCCTGTATTTTAATCATGTAAAGCACTTTGTATTGTCTGTGTACTGAATTTAGTTATATAAATGAATTTGCCTTCCCTTGCCTTGCCTTAACAGAAGAAGGCAGTCTGTCCAAAGCTGGTCCTGCAGTATCGTATTTTACAGTAATGGTTTCAGGAGCTTCTGGTGACTTGGATGCTGCTTTGTCTCTCAAAAAAAATGACTTAGTGGCTCAGGTGCTAAATGCACTTGTGAATCAATTTAAGGAAATTAAGATTGCTAAAAAGAGGGATCATGTTTCTCCTATTTTAGCTTCCCTTCATTGGCTTCCTGTTAAATCAAGAATAGAATTTAAAATTCTTCTTCTAATGTATAAAGCCCTTAATAATCAAGCTCCATCATATATCAGAGCTCTGATTACCCCGTATGTTCCTAACAGAGCACTTCGCTCTCAGACTGCAGGTCTGCTGGTGGTTCCTAGAGTCTCTAAAAGTAGAATGGGAGGCAGATCCTTTAGCTATCAGGCTCCTCTCCTGTGGAACCAACTCCCAGTTTTGGTCCGTGAGGCAGACACCCCGTCTACTTTTAAGACTAATCTTAAAACTTTCCTTTGTGACAAAGCTTCTAGTCAGAGTGGCTCATGTTACCCTGAGCTACCTCTATAGTTATGCTGCTATAGGCTTAGGCTGCTGGAGGACATCAGGGCCTATTTCTCTCATTCTGCTGAGTTCTCCCACTGTTCTCCAATTTGCATTGGTTAGGGTTAGAGAGGGTCAACATCTGTGCTTTTACTTCTATATATATATATATATATATATATATATATATATATATATATATATATATATATATATATATATATAATTGGGGGAGTAACCCTGTATCGTTACTGCCTCTGGAGTACTTTATTCACACAGTTTTCTGCAATATTGTTTTTTTTTTGTTAATGAATTGTGCAATGTGATATTTGTCATGCTTTGTTAAGTTCTTCCTGGTTTTAAGACCTGGCAGCCAGTCAATCACAAATTTTTAAAAAGTTCACAAACTAAGCTCAGAGAACACATTTGCCAGACCACAGACTACATGCATGGCAAGATTCAGGTGCATTATGTCATGCCCATTCTGGAACTTTGTCTCATTATTGCTTTTAAATCCCCCTTACATCACCAGAAACACTTTGTCGCTACTCTCAACATTGATGTCATGTTATGGAAAATAAATGCTGCTACATCACACCGACTTGGCAGATAGGACATGGAGGTGAGGTGCCACAATGGGATGGAAAAAAGCTCATTGCTAAGAAGATGATGAAGATAAATTAACCTGCCTGTAATAAATAATGACCAGATTTTCAAACCATCTTCCTTGTTACTATTCTTTTGGGGGACCTCAACAGGCAGTGGTAAGCTTCAGATTCAAGCTCAGACAGGCAGCCACTGATAGCTTAGATGTGCTTCCTACCTGTGAAAAGCTGGCACTTTTGGAGAAGGAAGTGATGACACTTGCTCGAGAAAGTAGAGATGCACATTCGAGGTAAGGATGTTGATGGTTCATGTGAAGACTGAAGAGGCTGATTGGTGAGAGGGTTTTTTTTTATGAGGGTGGGGGAATATGTCTTGGCTCTTAGGGGAGATGTCAGAAAGATGCTTTAAGCTGAGCATAAATAAAGTGATAAGAAGTTTGAGGTTTTAGTAGACATTTTCCCAGTCATGGAAAATGCAAGCTTTTGATTCATGAGAGTCAACTCTTCTATATTTGAGACTAACCGGTTCTGAACAAGGGAAATGACTGTTGCCTCCTGATGGGGATTGGTCTCTACCTTCCGAAGACAGACAGACTGAAGCTAAGCAGTCATACAGTCACTGCTCTGGGGTCTTGTTTATAAATCTTGCGTACATCACTTTCCACGCAAAGGCAGTTATCTATAATAAAAACTTGACATCAGAATGCGTGGTTGCTCTTGACAACTCTGACCCATGTGTACACTCGTCTCAGAGACAGGAGATATTGGTGACACAGATGGTAAAGTGTTGAATTGCAGCCAAACTGCATCATGATTCCTTTGAGACATTCAATTTCACTCCATAACAGACTATAATCATAGATAAACTTTATCATAAGCATTCAAAACCACAGTGTCATTATGCTTGCACTGGTGACACATAACTATCCATAAAGGCCTTTCAAATTAATATAATAAGGCCCATAATTCATTTTAAATGTTTCTACCATCACATCCCTCTCCCTGATGATCACCAGGGTGACGTGTACCACAGATTAACAAACTGTGACAAGGTGTGAGCAAGTCACTCCAATCACAGTAAACATTTATATTCTGCTGTGACACTCGTGTGGGATACACACCACCAAATGGGAGAATTAGGAGGAAACACGTTTTCCTGTCCCATGATGATGACTGGCTAATATGCTGATTCAGGCTCCCTAGAGAATTGCATTCTGCTGTAACTTGCAGGAGACCTTGGTTACCCCCCAGGTGCTGGGTCCTAACCCACTCTCTAAACCACAGAGCGCAGAGGACATGTGGTTTAATATTGCCCACACCCACCTGCGCTCACCTGTGGAGCGTGCCCTAGGTTTTCTAAAATGCCAGTGGTGGTAGTTGATAAGTCGGGGTGTTGGGAGGGGGGACTTCATCTCTCCTACTCTATACTCTATGGGGGGCGTCTGTCGTGGCCTTCATCCTACTCAGAATGTGAGGAGGTTAAAGACAGCAATGAGGTTCACTTTTTAACAAGTTCTTTTAATATGGACAACATCTGTGCTTTTACCTCTGATTCACGTGTTTAATAAATTTCTGTCTGTCTTTGCTTTTTTTTGGTTATTTTCTATAATTAACCAGGAAATAATGATCAGCTGACTCATCAAATAGACATTAACATTGATGAGGTGCTTTGCATTGACCATTCATGGTTAAATATGGGTATGTAAAGGACAGAACATGAGGAGGAAACTGGAACGTAGATGTTCTGAAGCAGTAGCAGTTAAAAAGAAAAAAATTGCGAATTTTAGAATTCAGGATTTATTTTGGCATACCCAATTTTTGCCATTTGGGCATACACAAATTTTTAGTATCGACCCTACGCAATGTTTTATAAATGAGACCCCAGGTTTGTTGTAGGGAAAAAAGAACTGAGCCATAAATGAAGCTGGATTTGCAGATCTCTACATTCTAACACTCATCGATCGTCATAGGAAACAGATTGTTACTGAAAGAACAAGATCCAGACACAAGTAAGGGAAGAGTGTTCTCCCTAATGTCACCAGACATGATTGAAAGCTCTGTTATCTGGGCATGGGGCGTTCAAAGTGGAGTTGCTGCTACTCCACATCAGAAGGGCTCAGTTCAGGTGGTTTCCTCGTTTGAAAGGGTGTCCAGGCCTTTCAAACCAGTGTCTGCTTCAGTCAGGAAGGAAGGAAGGAAGGAAGGAAGGAAGGAAGGAAGGAAGGAAGGAAGGAAGGAAGATGGATGGATGGATAGAAGCAATTTGCCCTGGTTGTTTTCTTTTCTAGAAAGTGAGATAATGCTGGCACATACATGTTTTCATGGTTCCAAGTTAAAGTTCTGCCAGTGAGGTCAAGTAACATTATTTAGCAGAAAGTTTTGTTCATTGGCAGGAAAGCAAGAAGAAGGCTAAAAGGAAATTCCGTTGGATAAGAGACATGTCAGGATTTGACAAAGGAGAAAACTCATGTGGTTTCAAGTTTTGTCAGAAGGTGCAGGAGGATTGTGAAGTTGGAAGACCAGAAGGTAGATAGATAGGCACACGAAGGGTGGAAGGAGAAGAGGATGATGGAAGGAAGGCTGTTGTTACGAGTACAGAGCATCAATACCTGCAGGAGTGAGAACCAGGGCTTGCAGAATATCAGACAGAGAGACAATCCCTCTCACCACATCTTCACTGTCGACCAAAACTAGTCGATGAACCTAAAGAAGAAATAGGACAGTTTGGTTATATTCTTTGATTCATTTTGTATAATAATTCTGAAAGTTGAAATTAACCAATTTTCAGATGGATTCAAGTAGCACATGGCATCGTAATTTGATTGCCCACCTCAGGATGCTATTGACCTGACCCTAGCCAAATGAATTTCGCTCCGCCTAGCTCCACTCATCCATCTGGAACTGATCCATAGGAATGGTGTTTCAGAAGGCTGGGCCTTATCAAAAATCCTTGCATATGATTGGATAAGCCACTTGTCTGTCATCTTTATCGATGTGCTATTTCAACCACTCACACCGAAGCTAACCCGTGACGCTGTGAGAGCGACGCAGGAAAAAACAAAACTTGCCAAATCCGGTCAGGAGAAGGGCGAAAACATGGTTTCCACCAACAAAAGCCTTCAGAGGCGTTCTCTGATGTTCTTTTAATGAAACAATATTAGGTAGATTGGACAACACAGAAGAAATAGCAGCATCAATGCTAACGCTTGCTTCCTCGATGCGAGCCGCCATTGCTGTCTGAATCAAAACAGTCTCACGGTCACTTCTCCACTACGTCACATCTATGAAACTCCAGCCCTGCGTCCTGATTGGCTGGACAATAAAATGGGTTGGAGAAATCACTCTCTATGGGAGATGTCCCAGATGGATGTGAGTGAAGCTAGGCAGAGCTAAGCAGAGCGATATCAATCTGGCTCGTCAGGTTAGGATGCTATAGCCTCCATCTTACTCTATCCTTGTCACATCAACCCTACCGTGTCTGGTAGCTACATCTACGATGCTTCTCTGTGGTCTTGCTTTTTTCTGGCAGTTCTATATATAACATCCTTTATCTAGAACATCTGCTATCCTTCTTCAGGGCATGTCAAAAACATCACAGCTTCGTTTCTCTTTCTTTTGTCTATAAAGCTCTCAGCCTCAGCTGTCACTCAAATACACTCATTTCTAACTCTGTCCATTACGGTCAATCCCAACGAAAATCTAAGCACCAAAATTACACCACCTCCTGCTCCCCCTCCTGGCTTTCTGTTTGCCTGCTACTCTCAGAAAAGAAGCCAGCTGAGTCAGCATTGTAACTTGTCAATCAATAATGGACTGCGGAAGAAAGTTTTATCGTTTTTATTCCCCAAATGATCTTAATGTTATATCATCTTGCTAGTAAAATCAGTGTAAGCAGCGTCTTTAAGTTGCATTCGGCAACATACCTACAATCCTGCTGCAGTAGCCGTTAAGCATGAATTACCTCAGCCTTTGCTATGCGGTCAATGATGGTCTCCAGTGTTTCATGTGGATAACACTTGAGGACACCTTCCATCCAGCAGGATCTTGATGAAATAGCCTCTTTCATTGTCATGTTTAGATTGTTGTAATTCTTTTGGGCAGCAAGATTCTTAAAAAGAGAAAAAGAAAATGTGTTAAAATCGAAATAATTTTTATGCAAAATAAGTTGGTTTATTCATGACACACAACATGGACTGTAAAAACACAACGATAAAATGCACTTACAATGACATCAAATCTGGAGTACAGTGCCACCACTTTACCTGAAACAGTTATGCAAAAGCATAAGAGGTAATACAGTGCTGTGTAAAAGTATTTGCACCTTTCCGGACTTGTTTTTGTCTTTTTGTCACAATCCAAAAAAGGTTAAAAAATAAAGCAACTGGACTTCTATTCTGAAGCTCAAGACGTTTTGCTTCCCATCCAGAAATGTCTGGAGTAGTGTGGAGTTCTAAGTTTTATAGGCCTGCAGGCGAGGCCTCATTAGAGTTTAGATTCACATGTAAATTCACCTGGAACTGATCGGCCCTCACAATGGAGAGGCTCGTTGTTTGCCTGGCTCCCAGGAGGAATGTTGTGTTCACATGCATGGGGGTGTGAATTAAAGGTGAAACTTAGCAGGAATCAAACCTATCGCTGTGTTGTAAGGTTTTGAAAGTTGAAACCTGAGCCCTCCTCCTCTGTTTAAAATGTTTTTTTCTCGCTTTACTTAACATCCCTTTCAAACCATCTGTCTTCTCTGTCCACAATGTGAACATTTTGGTCCTCAAAGAGTGTCCTTTATCCTTGAGGTGCAGGTGGACGGCCGAGTCTTGATTCCTCCTCAGGAGGTAGCTCTCCTGCATTGAGCCATGCGTCCAGTTGTTTTATTTTTGAACCTTTTTTGGATTGATCAAGACCTGGATGACTGAGAATCTTCACCAACTTTTGTCACACTAAAATGTTTGAGATCATCAAACAAATGCTAATATCCAAGATAACCTGATTAAATAATCGTTTCATTTATTAAGGGAAAAAGCTAGCCAAACCAACCCTGTCCTGGATGAAAAAGTAGCTGACGCCAATGTTAAACCATGAATTAACCATGATTGACAACATTTTTGGACAGTTAAGTTCATTTCCACTGACAATGCATAGGCCTGATATCTGCCAGAACAGTAAACTCAAGAAATCACCTAATTAACACCTGCCTGGCGATATGAATAGGCTAAAGGATTACAAAGCAACACATCATGCTCCTACCTATAGAAAGGGGGGCGGCGGCACTGCAGAGTCAAAAGTGGAAAGCAACATTGTTTTCCAAAACAAGATCATTAGTCACTGAAACAAGGTGGTGGTAATGTGAAGATCTGGTGTTACTCTGCTGCTCATTGACGTAGATGACCTGCAGTAATTAACTGAACCATAGATTCTGCTCCCTAGCAGAAAATCCTGGATGTGCATCAAAAAATGTGCAACCTAAAGCTCACTTGGGTTCTGCAGCAGGATAATAATTCTAAGCATATCAACAAGTCCACCTATGATGGTTCATAACTTTAAATAAAAGTTTCCTAACTTAAATTGAACTGAGGTGCTGTGTGGCATGGCCTGAATCAGGTAATATGCCTGAATTAAGACAATACTACAATACAATTGTCCTCCACAGTGATTGAAAATCCCTATTGCCAGTTATCACAAACAGTTGATAGTTGAACAATTGTTGCCACAAAAGAGGGCAAAACTCGTTAATAGGTGCACGGAGTAATTATGTTTTATACTAAGCCAGGCTGGTTTGGATAGATTCTTTATCCCTTATTACAAGAAAACATAATTTGAAAACTGCCACTGAATTTCCTCAGCCTCTCTTTGTGTGATATTAAAATCTGTTTGAGAATCTAAAATATTTGAATGTGACAAAAAACAGCAAACAGAATAAATATGTGAGGAGACAAATGCTTTTTCACCACACAGTACAAAAGCAGTTCCTGGTTAAAGCATAGCTGCACGTCACAGCAGCCACCCCCGCCATCAGCTGCCCGCTAATACTAGTCCTTGATGCCATGGAATGTGTTACACATTAAACCCCAAATGTTAGCATAATGTTGGCCTACCTTGCTCATTAACTACAGGCAGGGCTGATACTCTTCTCTCCACAAAAATAGCCAGAGCGTCGTAGACAGAAGCAGATTCCTGGACTGTGGCAATCTGTCTAAACGTACCAATTGGCACCTCGTTGATCTGCTTTTGAAGGAACCTGGGTTTAGGAATCATGGATCCCTAGATGAGCAGACACATTGAGCTGGTGAAAGCCTGGGTACTTTTAGTGTTCCACGAAATGGAATTGCAGAAATGAGTCTTTGCTTACAAAGATGTGAAGGAACTTGAGGATGCGCTTGTGAGTCAGAATGTGGAGGACATTTCCAGAAGCTGGGTCAATAACAGGCAGCCGATGGATCTTATTCTTTAACAGCGAGTAGATGGCATCAAACAAACTAGGGAGACAAAAATATTTTTTTTGGCTTTCACAGATAAAGTAAATACAGGATCACTATCAGGTTAAGCTAAGGAAGGGGAGGCTAACAACCCACTCTCCTACAGGAGTCGTATGGGCTCTGATGCAGCCTCATGTCAGATGGAGGGTTGTGGTACGGCATGAGTCTGATAGACTCATGCCGTACCACAACCCTTGTTGATGACTACCAGCCAGGCTGAGGCGGTTCTCTGTGTTTGGAGAACTCAACTTACACCTGGATGCTCCAGCAAATGCCTGTAAACATCTCATGCCTTGTAAAGCCACCACATGTGCCCTTTGGTGTGTGATTTACATGTGCCAACTCCTTGCTATTTGACTCCTCTGTAGAATATATTTCTACTTCTTCAGGATGTTTGACTTGCTGCTTAAGTTTGTAGTCAGTGAGCTTGTTTTCTGATTTTAAGAACAAACCTAGAAAAGTGTGACCAAGCAGTAAAAAGCAGCTTAGGAAAGGAAAGTCAGGCATTCATCCTTTTCATTATGCTTTAGAAAACAAAAACAGAAAAGATGGGTTAATAAAAATTCTGATAAAAAATCCAACATTTTTGAGGTTCAATAAATATTTTTGCAGAGCGTTTTATAGTTGTTGTTTTTTAAATAAACTATAAAAAGAGGCTGCGTGGTGCCTTGCACCAAGAAGGTCCTGGGTTTGAGAACTCATTTCCTCTTCTCTCCCTTCAATGTGTGGGTTCTCTCTGTGTATGCTGGCTGTCACACACAATCCACAAATATGCTAATTCCTTTGGTTGGTTTCTGTCCTGTGAGTCATTGACCACTCCAACAAAAAGTGCTGGAGTTTCCTGCAACACTGCAAAGAAAAGTGGGTATGGACAGTCAATGGATGAACATATACCCAACACCATGTTATCACTGTGCTTGATTGGCCAGCAAACTGGCCTGGCTGGAACGCTTGCAGAGGCAACAATACAGAAGAACTCAAGGTGGCTATAAATGCAACATGGGCTTCCTCAGCAACCATCTTAGTACTGATTACATATACCGTACAGGTCATGGAGAACGCAAACATTTCTCTGATAATATCCTTTTTATATGCATAATGTAGTGTTCTAGATATCTCAAAAACTGATTCTTAGGTTTCATGGGCCTCAATCCATAGTTTTGACAATGACTTGAAACAAATGCTTGAAATATATTGCTCTGTACTGACTGATCAACACGATACTTTATAACTAACATAGTTTTGTACAATTGGAGATGTCTTTTGTTGTCTGACAATGTTTTTATGATTTGAAAAGGTTGATATTTCCATTTTGACCACTAGATGTCATTACTGTTATATCTTGTCTCATTAACGAGGCTTCCTTCCCTGCTCAGTTTATTCTCACTTTACAGATGCACCTCTGTACTTGGAACACACACACACACACACACACACACACACACACACACACACACACACACACACACACACACACACACAAATTAATGTAAAAAGATTGAAATCCTAGATTAAAAATAGAATTTAACTATTTTGAGATAATAAACTTGAGATAATAAACTAAGATTGATAAACTGAAGTGAATTATTGCTTTTCACTTTTGTTTTACATTCAGTTAGGAAAAAAAAGAATTTAAATAGGTGTTTAATGAAAGGGAAGATGAAAAGCAAGTTAAGGAATTAGGCAGGGAATTAAAAGAAAAAGAGTTCTTTTACCTGGACTCGGGTTTGATGCTGATGAGTCTGTTTACTGAATACTGTAGATAGATTTCTGCACAGGAAAAAAAAACTCAGGTCAGAAACACAGAAAGACAAGAGTTTTGTGAGATTATACCTTTTCGTGTGTTTTGTTTTTCTACATTAGGACGTCTGAGCATCAGTAAGAACACTTCATTGATTGTGGGATAGTAGTCGCACAAAGTTTGACTATCAAAATCTGACTGATTCTGACTTTGTAAAGTGCCTTGAGATGACATGTTTCATGAATTGGTGCTATATAAATAAAATTGAATTGAATTGAATTGAAAAGTCCTGCAGTGATCTTTTGGAGCCAAGTTGTTATAAAATCCAAAGATTAATCCTGTCAGGATGGAGAACTGCTGCATTGTTCACCTGTACCATCCCTGCAACCACCGCATGGCACATGCCATCGCCCTCATTCCACTCAGCTGACATCTGAGTAAGCTATACAAATAAGGGACAAGACCGGAGCAGGCTTTGCTCGTTCACAGGTATCAGCTGATCACTGCGATCCTTGTTCCCTGCAGTCAGTTCTTGGTCCTAAATGCCATCAACCCAAACCTACATCCTGGGCAACTAGCTTCTTAAAAACATCCCATTTTTTGGGAGATCCTGCAGTGGAAATCTAAACCCCCCAACACAGCTGTGCTTTTAATATCACTGTGTAGCTGGTATCAAAATGATTCATTCCAAAGACTAGTTTAATAAAAGAATTATAAAACTTCAGACAAAGAATTGCCAGAATTAGTTAAGGTCTATCTGAAGTTACGCTTTAGTCATTGGTTATTATAAAAAAGACTGGAAACCTGTCCATGGTGTACCACGTCTCTCACCCAATGACTGTTGGAGATAGGTACCAGTACCACCCCACCCCCCATACTGCATGGTTCAGTGGGTATAAACATTAGTAAATGGTCTGCACTTGTTTAGCGCTTTATCAAATCCAGAGGACCCCAAAGGACTTCACACTACATTCAGTCGTTCACCCATTCCCCTGCATGTTGACAGCTACATTGTAGCCATAGCTGCCCTGGGGCAAACTGACAGAAGTGAGGCTGCCATGCATCAGCACCACCAGACCCTCTGACCACCGCCAACTGGCAATGCAGGTGAAGTGCCTTGCCCAAGGACACAACGACTGAGACGGTTGGATCAGGGGTTTGGATCAACAACCCGTCAGTTACGGGACAAATTTAGGGGTTCCACTTTTGCCCCTAAATGGATGGATGGATGCCCATTACAAAAAATGGCAGCTGTTCGGTTAGAAGCAATGTCTGACTCTCAAGAAAAATCATTTTATTGTTTTTTTTAATGTTTAGACAATCCATGAATAAAACCAAATATTCAGCAGAGGTTATGTATTAGCAGGGCATGCTGTTCAGACCTCTCCATGTTTCTATCTTGTGTTCTTCCAGTTCGTAGATCTGAACCTGCAGACAGGAAACACATCGTAGGTTTGTGAGATCAGAGAAAGTTCCTATCACTAAGACCAAAGATCAGTCAACGGGAATTTAATTCTGCAGCTCACCAGAGGAGACTTGTAGTAACGATGGAGGATGTTAATGAAGTCCGTAATAGTTAGCATACCTGCAAACACAATCAGAATGTATAGATCAAACTGCTAGGTACTATACATTAACTTACATATGTCAGTGTTTTGTATGTATGATGAAAGTGTAAATGAAATCTTTTGCAGGTTTCAGCACTGATTAGTCATGCTTTCTTTAAAGTGTTTGGTTGAGGATAGATGACGCACATTAGCTGTGCTTACATTTAGCGCTCCTTCTCAATTGTGCACGGCCAGAATGATCCTGCTTTAGAATTCTACCAGTTAAGACTTGAAAGCATGAAGTCTGCCGTAACCACATTAAACTATAGGTTGAACTATAGGTTGTATAATATGATTGAACTTGACTTTGTAAAGTGCCTTGAGATGACATGTTTCATGATTTGGCGCTATATAAATAAAATTGAATTGAATTGAATTGAACGCTAACATCTATCCATACAACTGAAACATAGGACATTGCTGCAAACAATGAGCTTTAATCAGCTGAAGAATCAGCTATCTGACAGCTGTAGCACAATTGTAATCCAGAAATTGAAACAGTGAAATTATTAATAAAAGGACTCCAATAGTCATTCAAATATGTAACTCTAATAGAGGTTTAATGCATTTGTGGCAGAGAAAATAAAGTTCTCCTGACTTCAGATCGTAGTTTGGATTTGCTTCTGTCTTATTTTCTATGTTTTAAATGATGTTGGTGTGTAAAAATAAGTTTTACTGTTGTGGTCATGAACTCAGGTGTGTCCTTAATTGTTGAGGCCCAGAAGCTTAGCATGCATTTTTAAAGCTGTTGCCCATTTTAATTACAAGTGTCATGATGAGGAGCAGAGCATGTTGTCCTGTTTGAAATACAACACTCTTAACTGCTGACCTGCGGTCCTTATGAACATTTGACACCAGAGAGGAATCTGATCTGCATGCAGGTCAATCACCTGCCCAACATCTCCATTAATATAGAAGAACCTATATTCTTTTCACAGCACAGATTGCAGAAACAGAAAGAACAATGACACATTATAGACTTTTTTAATTCTGTTATTTTTAAATACACTTTAATGGGACTTCCTTTTTGTCTCATCAGCTTCACTCCTTTATTATTTAGGTAATCCAATGCTGTAATAATCGATCTTATTTCCTCCTTTATAATAAAATATATATCAAAAAATGCATAACAAATGGTACCTGTGGGACGCCGGGATATTTGATCTCTCAGGCAGCACTGCATCAGCAACTATCAATCATCAATATTTGACAGAAACACATGGACTAAGGCGCTAAGGAAAATCTTTTTTGAGCATTGCTAAACATTTGATTCACCAAGCCCACTGCAAACTAACTGTGGGGAAGAAAACTTTGCATTGATGTTACTGGACTTGAAGCATTACACAATCAAATATATATTGTGGCAATGCAAATCAACCCCGCCGATTTTGGATTTTCTAAAGAATAGAGGATGGCAGGTGGTCCAGACAAAGGACAAACAAGGACATGGGACAACAAATCCAAATTCCCCGCTCTATAATGTTAAGATGTCGTATCAGTCCCCTTAGTAATTAAGCCTGGGTGTGCCAATTGAAATTGAACAGAAAGAAATGGGGCTTTTGACTTTAATCAGGTTTTAACAAGTGGGTGATTCTATTTTCACATAGCCCCAGTATAACTTGGATCACTTTTTTTTCTTAGTAAATAAAATAATTATTTGAAAAGTACATTTTGGCTATCTTTTTTCAGATTTCAAAATATGCTTAATGATGTAAAAAATTTAAGTTTGACAAAAGCAAAGTTAATCAAAAGCTACCCTTTGGAAAGAAGGGCTCCTTTTAATTTACTTTGCTGTGGAAAATTGTCATTTGGAAAAGAAAGTAAACTTACAACCAGAATCAGACATATACAATGTTTTACATTGTATATGTTACAATTTTTTACATGTTAACTAATTTACAAATTGGAGGAAAATGTTGAGGCCATCTTACCGAAAAAGGCTAACAAACTACACCTCCCAGCATTCATTTAATTTGTGATGTCACAGAGTGAGGCTAAATAAGAAGTTTGAGCACACAGCTACGGCCTCTCCAGCACTGAACAGGCACATTAGAGTGATTGCTAACGCTTTGCTAACGCTTTCTATCTTTTTCAATGGTGGGCTCAGTCACGCTAATTCAAAAACAGATAATTGCAGTGCTAACCTTTCGTCCATCGCATTATCATTCACGCTAAGTACCGGTTGACGACCACTTTATTGGTTTCAGTACCTGTAAAACGTGATGCAATTCAAGATATTCATCTATTTACATTTTCTTCTTGTTCTAATAATATTGTCGGCTACCATTGCTGAAAAACAGAGACGATGGTATCTGTATTTATTTCTTTTTTAAATAGTGTGCCTCTGTGGGACCCTAACCTGTAAACTAGTAGTGTAACCAAGCTTTCTGGTTTTGTTACCCATACAGCATGAGGTGGAAGGAGACTATATTCGGAGCTAGGCTTTTGGGCCACCATGTGGCTTGTGGCTGAGCAGGACTTTTATTTTTCCAACACTTCTGTACAAAACACCGGCTGGCTTACTGCTCACCCTAAGGCAATCCCTGAGGGACTTTTTACTATCATATTATGAATAGGAAACGTGTTTTTACACAGCAATGATGAAACTAATTTGTATTTATGCTTTTCAGTTCAAAAATAGTTTACATTAAATACAACCATAATGATGTTATTGATGTTACAAAAATAAGTATAACTCAAAAAGCACATTAGTTAAAGAGGCTGTTGAAAGAGGGTAAAAGGGACCTCTGGGAATCCCTCAGCACTGCGTTACGGGCTTCCAGCAGTGTTACCATGTCTGCATAAGTAATGTTGGGCATGTTTATTTATGCTGTTTAGAGCGTAGAGACAATACAGTCGGTTGCATGTTTCGATCGCAAAACTGGCTACACTGGTTGCCCACATTTCCAAAGTTTTTTTCTAAAATTCAGCTGCCTGGGCACAGAGGGATAGAAAATATTGTCAAATGCTTCCACTGTCATGTAAAAGTTAAAGTTTGAAAGTCATTTATCCTTAATCAAAAAAGCTATCCCCTCAAACTTGTAGCACAGTTGACATTCGTCATGTGCTGTGTGAGTGTACAGCATCTTTTGTCTGAAGATGTGGGACACAGACTGGGTGACAGAAGTTGGCTATTGGTTAGCGGCTAGCAGCTGGTGTTAGCTTTCTCAAATTTCCTTATTCATCATCGGTTTAATGGAAGAAAAGCTAATATTTCCGTTTGCAGAATATGAGTTTGTAAAGCTTACTTTTTGGTTAGCTGCACCTACCTCTGCAGTGGATGCATGCATGTGTGTAAACAGAGCCATCAAACCATCCTAAGAAGTGGACTCAACGTAAGGAAAGTTTGTTCCCTTTTTCATGTTGGCAAGGTTAGATGAAAGAGGCAGGATTATTATTGTGTTAATTTTGTGTGTTTTGGTTTGCTGCATTGAGTCCCTGAGCTGAATACTTCCCAAGATGAAAGCCTCATGCTGGTGATCCGACAGTTTTAAGCCTAAATCAGTTGATGTTTATCTGCCATAACATAGTCGATCAGTAGGATTTTATTGTTTAGTCATTTTTACCTACTATAGCAGTCTTTACGTTTTGGGTACTGCTTTATTAAGTTGTGGTGTCTATTACAAACATACACACACAGTTGGTTCACCCTGTTTTTCCATTTTGGTCCCTTTTCCAAACCACAATTCTACACGGCTCCTGTGGTGTTAATGACTGGCTAGCTAGCCAGCCTCTGCTATCGCCCAAGCCATCTTTGCAGTTACTTAGCTCACTGGTTAGCTGCTGTTAGCTTACCCTGGCTAGCATGTCACTCAGCCTAGACAGACAAACACACCAATACAGATCTCTGAGTGTCCTTGTGGGTTGGAGCCAAGGTGTTGCTGTTTGATTGTTAATTACAATTCTTAATAAATATTTGTAACTATCCAATCCTAACTGCACAACACAGTGATTCCTGCTTTCATTGTTTTGAAGCTCCTGTCTGAACACTTTTGCAGGGCTGGGTCAGAAACTAATCTCAGATCTAAGAGAGCTGCAGGACCAGACAATGGGGTCACTCTGTTAAATGAAGTACGGACCGGCAGGGTGGAGTTTTTCTGAAAATATTCAAACAGTCCCTGCAGCTGCCCATGTTCTTACCTGTCTCAAATCCTCCACCATCGTCCCTGTACCCAAAAAAAGTCATGCCACAATGACTACAGCCTATTGCTCTGACAGTCATCAAGTGGTTCAAGTTGATCCTCTTCAGAACGGGTCAACTGATATGGTAATCTAAATTCAATTAAATTTTATTTATATAGTGTTAATTCACAACACGTCATCTTAAGGCACTTTACGAAGTCAAATTCAACCAAATCTTCCAGACAGATTGGTCACTGGGACAGTACCCCTCACTGTGTCCCTGATCAGAGAGTTTCTCACCAACAGGCCCCAATTAGTGAGAATAGATAACCACATATCATTATGCCTGGTCCTGAACAAGGGGATGCCCTGTGTGCTCAATCCACTCGTCTTCACTTTATTCATTCACATGTGCTGTGTTATCCATTCCACAAATCTGCTTGTAAAGTTCATGAAAAACACCACCATGGTGGGCCTCATCACAGACAATAACGAGACTACTACAGAGTACATCCACCACCTCACCCAGTGGTGTTCAGACAATAACCTTGTCCTAGACACCAGCAAAACCAAGGAGGTTGTCGTGGATTTCAGGAGGACAGCTGGTCTGTCCTCCATTGTGCTTGTGAGATTTTACAGCGTCACAATAAACAGCATCATGTGTCCAAGTACAATTCAGATTCAGACAAATTTTAATGATCCCAGGGGGAAATTACTTTTGTTACATGCTCCAGAATACACACATTGTTATATATATATTTACAACATTCCACACAAGGTATTACCATATCACAATAGTCATATCACTTCACTTGGGAATCCCAGTGAAGTGATGGTGACATGTGCAAGAACAGTGCAGAGAATGCATAATGACAGGCGGGGGGCTGTTAGGATAACTGAGGGAGGTGTTGTAGAGATTGATGGCCACAGGCAGGAATGATTTCCTGTGGCGCTCATTGGTGCATCTGGGTAAGAGGAGCCTTCTGCTAAAAGAGCTCATCTGCTGGGTCAGTGTGTCATGGAGAGGGTGTGAGACATTGTCTAAGATGGACTGTAGCCTGGACAGCATCCTCCTCTCTGCCACTGCCGTCAGAGTGTCCAGCTTCTCCCCCACAACATCCCCCACCCTCCTGAACACTTTGTTTAGTCTGTTGTTGTCGGCAGCCCACAGCCCACTCCCCCAGCATGTGACAGCGAAGAAAAGCGTGCCGGCAACAACAGACTCATAAAACATCCTCAACAGCGTCCCACAAATGTTAAAGGACCTCAGCCTCCTCAGGAAGAAGAGTCGGCTTTGACCCTTTTTGTAGACCGCCTCGGTGTTTCTAGTCCAGTCCAGCTTATTGTTAAAGTACACTCCCAGGTACTTATACTCCTCCACAGTGTCAACAGGGACCCCCTGGATGGAAACAGGGGTCACAGGTGTTTTAGTCTTCCTCAGATCCACTATTAGCTCCTTAGTCTTTGTCACGTTGAGCTGCAGATGGTTCAGTTCACTCCAAGTGACAAAGTTGCCTACCACAGTCCTATATTCACTCTCATCACCCTTTTCAATGCAGCCAACTACTGCTGAGTCATCAGAAAACGTCTGAAGGTGGCAGGACTCAGTGCAATAGTTGAAGTCTGAGGTGAAGAGGGTGAAGAGGACAGTCCCCTGAGGGGCCCCAGTGTTGCTGACCACCCTGTCAGACACACAGTTCTGTAGGCGTACATACTGTGGTCTGCCCATCAGGTAAGCAACAATCCAGGACACCATGGGTGCCTCCACCTGCATCGCCGTCATCTTCTTACCCAGTCGACCCGGGCACATGGGTTGAAGGCACTGGAGAAATCAAAGAACATGATTCTCACAGTGCCTGCCGGCTTGTCCAGATGAGTGTAGACTCTGTTCAGCAGGAAGATGATGCTGTCCTCAACTCCCAGGTGGGGCTGGTAGGCGAACTGTAGTGGATCAGTGAAGGGCCTGACCATGGGCCTTAGCTTCTCCAGGACTAGCCTCTCAAAGGTCTTCATGATGTGGAATGTCAGTGCTACTGGTCTGTAGTCCTGAGGGCTGCGAGATTGCGGCGTCTTTGGCACAGGAACAATGCAGGATGACTTCCACAGCACGGGGACTTTCTGGAGGTGCAGGCTCAGGCTGAAGGCAAAGCTAAGTACACCACACAGCTGGTCGGCACAAGCTTTGAGCACCCTGGGGAAAACACCATCAGGGCCTGCAGCTTTTCCGGAATGCAGTCTGGTAAGCCGTCTTCTCACCATGTCAGGTGTAAAGGATATTGTAGTGGCAGCAGCAAGGGGAGGGGTGAGGACCTCAAATCGTGGGGGACGTGAGCAGGGGGGAGGAGTGAAGTCGGTGGATGTGGATTGGTGTGGTGAGGAGCGGACAGGGGGTCTGTCAGGAGGAGGAGGAGGAGGAGTGGGGGGTGTATCTGGCCTTGTAGGCAAAACAGCAGCGGGGTGACGTGGGGGGTGGGCAGCAGTATCAAACCTATTAAAAAATAAGCTCAGTTTATTGGTACGGTCCACGCGACCTTCCAACCCTATGCCAGTGGACTTCTGGAACCCTGTAATGGCCCTCATCTCACTCCACACATCTTTCACGTTGTTGGTCTGCAGTTTCTTCTCCAGCTTCCTCCTGTATTTATCCTTAGCCTCCCTGATTTTACGCTTGAGTACTCCTTGAACCCTCCTCATCTCTTCACGATTGCCATCTCTGAATGCCCTCTTCTTCTCATTCAAAATGGCCTTTATTTCTTTGGTGATCCATGGTTTATTGTTGGCATAGCAGGTAACAGTCCGAGCTGGGACATTGCAGTCCACAGAGAAGTTGGTGTAGTCAGTCATGCACTCTGTGAGACCATCGATGTCCTCCCCATGGGGCTCACAGAGGGCAGGCCAGTCAGTCACTTCAAAGCAGGCCTGCAGTGCCTCATAAGCCTCCTTCGACCACCTCCTCACAGTCCTTGTGGTCGTAGCCTTCCTCTTCACTAGTGGCACATAACACGGTTTGAGGTGAACCAGGTTGTGATCTGACCTGCCCAGAGGGGGGAGAGAAGTGGAGATGTATGCATCTTTAATGTTGGCATACATCAGGTCCAGTGTCCTCTCTCCTCTGGTAGGGCAGCTCACATACTGTTTGAAGGTCAGCAGAACTTTCTTCAAGGTAACATGGTTAAAGTCTCCCGACATGATGATGAATGCATTAGGATGTTGGGTCTGTAGTTTGGAAATAGAGGAGTGTATGATGTTGCAGGCAGATGTTGGATTTGCAGACGGGGGTACGTGGACTACAGCGATAACATGAGGGATCTCTCTAGGTTAAAATGTAAGGACGCAGTCCAACGGCCAGCATTTCAACATCCGGACTGCAGAGTCGTTCTTTAATGGTAATGTGCCTGGGGGAAAAAACCATCTGGTGTTCACTAGGATGGCGAGCCCTCCTCCCCTTCGCTTACCGCTCATGGTGTCCCAGTCAGCACGGACGGTGTGAAATCCTTCCACGGAGACAATCTGGTCCGTAATGTCCTCGTGCAGCCAGGTCTCGGTAAAACACATCAGGCTGCACTTGCGGTAATCCGGTTGACTCCGCATTAGCGCCTTTAACTCCTCCATCCTATTGTTTAAAGAGCGAACGTTTCCCATAATAACGGATGGGAGACACTGCTTATATCTTCTCCTTTAAATAAGCCCGTCACATCTCGATCCTCTACCCCCCCCCACCCCCCCACCCCCCGGACTGTGGGATAGCATCTCCCTTATCTGGATTCCAAGCACACTGCATACGTTCAGAACAGAGCCAGGACCACCGTGGCTGACCCATCCTACCCTACCCGAAGCCCATTTGTACCGCTGCCTTCAGAAAAGTGGTATGCATAGTGACCAGTACAATTCTGATTCTGATCTTCCCATTCTAACCTGAACTTCTGATCTAAGTGATAGCAGACATGCTGCATTTAAATGTTGATGGTTACTGGGAATAGGTTCTGTGGGTCATAGCCTCAGGGTAGATCTAGTTAAAAAGCTGCTAACCTTGCTGAAATAATCTAAACCATTAGTTATTTTATTTTCCACTGAAACTAAACCAGTTTACAAAGAATCTGGACAAACATTGAGATGTTCCTGTGCCCACCTACAAAACACTGCAGCTTGCTGTCCCACAGTGGTGCGGCCCTCACACCGTTTGCCACCAGAGCAAAGAAAGCCTTCTTTACCTGAGTGAGACAAAAACTTGATTAATAAAATCCAAACATATGCAGCAAGCTGATCCTTTACTGCAAAAATTTGCACCTGCAGCGTTGTGTCAAAGATGACCAGTTTGGAGCTTCTGGGCATGGCATCGTAGCAACTGTGACTCTTCATGAAGTTCATGTAAATGTAGGTGTCAGGGTCTGTTCCTGCAGGAGGCGTCATGGGGTATGTAGCATATGTGCAGACACCTACCAAAAAACAATGCAAAGAGAGCTAGAGACAACAGTGAGAGATTGTGTGAGGGTAATACATTATTCGAGGGATTTTAAACATACCCATTGGCCATTGTTGGAGGAAAAACAATGAGGGTAACAGTGTTGACACAAGCAGAAATATACAGAAGAAAGTGAGTGAGTTTGGCCCAGAGTTAGGCTACATTTGGTCTAACAGTAAATGTATTTTAAAGCAGCACCATGTAACTTTTAGCCACTAGGGGTGCTAGAGCTGTAACTTCCATGTTTAGTGTTCCTGCAGGCCACCAGCAACACTGCACTGTTGCAAAATTAAATCTCCCTCAGTGTTTTGGAATGGGATAGTAGACTGCTTTGGACCAGCTGATTAAAAAGTTATCGAGTTACAGACAAGGCCACATTCACCCTCTAGATCTAAAATCCTGCATCATAGATGTGTCATATCTGTTTTGTTGTTACCGTAACCTATAATGGGCCATGTGACCTAGTGCACTGCTCTAGGTCACATGGCCCAGTGACTCAGTGACTGATCTGACCGCCTCAAGTTACTTAGGCAAGTTTTTGAGAAGGGCAGTGTAGCGGCTAAAATCCTCTATTTTAGGCGTTGGTTTTATGTGCGCTCAATTAAGATTCACAAGGCCGATCTTCAGTTTGACTTATGATAAAGTAATTTATTATCAGAACAATGTCAATTGTTTTACTCTTTCCATTTAGATCCACAAACATTTGACTTCAATCCAAACCAAGCACAGTAGAAAACTGATGCCTCATCCCATTAACAACACCTGAACACAATCATGGTTGACCTTAAATAACCCCATCAGACACTCAGAACTCAAAATGAAATACGCCCCCTGGTGGTGATAAACACAAGAAAGGAAAAATGGCTCCTACAGGCAGCCTGCATCGATATGCGGCAAGTGCTTTATATTGACCTGAAAAGTAATTTTATAAATCTCAAATTAAGATACTTGAGTCAAAACTCGCACTGTGCTACTTTAACAGAAAATATTTTTTGTATATAAATTTAAATTTTCTCATCTGCCTCAGAGAAAAACCATTAGTGCTGAGTTTTCTGTGTCATAAGCAGCCTGGCCACAGAAGTGCTGCCACTGTATGAAAGTGTAGCAGTTCCAAATTGAAATTAGGCCACCTTTTCTGTCATGGAAACTTTATCTCTTGTGATATTGACAAAGTGTCTTGTACTCAGTGCACTATGGCTTGAACGTTGATGACACTTAATGTGACACAATTAAGATCATCTTGTAATCTTGTTGTTTTTCTTTGCTTTTGTTTTTTGGATATGTTACAATATTTTAATACATAAAGTTGATTTGCATTGAATGGCTAATATTCTCAATCTTAGATGAATTATGCCTTTTCAGGGATACATGACTGAAAGCATTATCTTGAAAGTTGGACAGCTGAACTTGCATTATCGAGTATGCACTCTTCACGGTTCTTCAGTCAGGAGAGATCACGCTAATTTAAAGGATTCGTCAACAGCTAGTGTTTTTATTGTGTCTTTGAAAAGGATTAAATACCTTTGCTCCTCATGGCGAGGACTTCCTCTTCTTCATACTCATCCATCTCAAACAAGGGGACCTTGGAGAGGGAACATACAGAAGTTATGCAGGCTTCCAGGAGGTTCCCTTGGTAAAATATATTGCACTCTAGAGTTAAAACTACAGGATTCATCTTGCCCCCCTCGATTTGAACACGGAAATTACTGCTTCTCATTTCACCAAGTAAAACTCTCAAATTGGACGTCATTCAAAAGGTAAGAGCTCCCTAAAAAAATTAACATGGCTCCCACTTTCCTAGAAATATGTGATAGCTGCTGCATTAAACTGCTTTTCTTGTTATGTCTCAGGCATCAACATTTCTTCATAATTTTCAGAATTTAAAAAAAGAAAGTGCTCAACTTGGATAAGATGTTTTTATCTCAAAGTTTATGAGCAACTGCAATGCTGCATTATTGGAAGAGCATTACGTTGTCTTTTACACAGACTGGTAAATAAGCTTAAACCTATCCAGGCCCCATGAGTTTGAAACATCTTGAATGTAATCCAGCAGAACCAACTGCCTTGGGAGTTACTTAAAACTACTGACATAAAATGGCATGCCATGCAAGGAGTGCATTGTGATAACCCCAGGGGGACCTGCAGAAATCCACAGCTTAGAGTTGGACAATGCTGCACAACTATTGTTGTTCCCTTCACAAATCTAGTCTTAACTGAAGAGCATTAAAGAGAAAACCTTTGGAGGAAGAAAACCATGGGAAATCTCGTTTGCAGTGTACTACAAGCCATGTAGGGTAAACAGCAAGCATGGAAGAAGGAACTCTGGCAAAAAATTTAACTTTTTGGCCAACATGCAAAACTCTGTGTGGTGGAAAACTAACACTGCCAGTCATTCTGATTACACCACCCATGGTGTATTCATCCATGGTGAAAAGCAGCAAAGGCAGCAGCATGTCGTGAGGATGCAGTGAAAGAGGAAAGTGAAGCTGGTCAGTGTAGATGATAAAGGGAGCTAGATTCACGGTAGTCCTGGAACAAAACCTGCAAAACACATGAGACTGGGGCAGAGGTTTACTTTCTGGAAATCTATTAACTTCCATTTAACAACTATGTATGACTTTGTGTTTGTGTATCACATAACATCCCAATAAAGGTATGTGGTTGTAACATGACAACATTTTAAAAAGCTCCAAAGGAAAGCATACTTTTGTTCAATACAATGTATCCTGAGTAATTATCAGCCATATAGCCCTAAACCATGCACCAACATGAAATATCATTTCATGTCTGCTAGTACTGACCACATCAGGATTAATTAGTTCCTACAGTGGAGCCTAAGTGTGAAGTGTATTCATCTTCACATGTTGTGCTTGAATTGACAAGCTATACTGAGCATGCAAATAGGAGGTAAAGAAGGGCTTGAACTGTAAGAGTAGCCTGCATGTTTTCCCTTTGCAGCTTCTCAGTTACAGAGCTGTGTCCAAACACAGATACCAACATTCACAGCATGGGTGGGGGTTCAGCAAGGAGACTTACCTCTGCAAAGGGCTCCATGGCCAAGAAGACTGGGAGATCTACCTCTGTGGAACCAACGTGACTGCCCAAGTCGTGGGCATCAAAGAGCACCACAGTCAGTGCAGAGAGGCAAGCGAGATCCGGCCACCATCTCAAATAAGGCGGTGATGAAGACAAAAGAGTACAGGCATAGTGAACAGAGCCAGGAGAAGGAACAGGAAGTGCAGAACAAAGAGTTTGGTGGGGGAATACTGTCCTTTGGACAGCTGGGTCCTAGCACCTTGGAGAGACTGAGATCTAAATCTGGACTGAGGGGTGGGAGGCCTGTGGCATTTACAGAGGGAGAGAGACGGAGGGGGAGTGGGTGGGGGAAAGCAGGGCGCTGACAGGGACCCTACATGCTCATGTAATAGCAAATATGAGCTGGGGTATCTTTATCTGGTAGTGGAAATAGCTTGCCGAGTTAAACCGGTCAAATACATCTGAATGAATATCTTTGGATTGAGGATGTGGCTCTAAACATAAAATAATATGAGCAATGTATGAGGAATGGCGGTGGCATAGAGATTAGATACATAGGTTTTATCCGAATAATTCCTCTGAGGTCCATTAAGAACAGAAACCAGGACTTTTGAACCCAACAGCTTTGAATTGTAGGATACGTAAATTGATGAAAGAACCTCACTGACCTGGGGTGCAATGAGCCAAATGGCTATAGGTACACAGCCGTCCTAAACAGAGGAGTGTTGTTATTAAACAGTCACATTATAGATCGAGAGATGATACTCAGACTAAAGCCTAAATGAAGCCTTTTCCCTGCCATTTCACACACACAGATGTAGCACTGACATTTCTAGCATATTAATATCAATAGTCTAATCTTTGAGTTACTTATCCCTCTGACAGTGTGGTCCATCATGCTGCAAAATCCACAAACCCTGACTAGATCTTCCCTGAGTCGTGGGTAGGACTCGCTCATGGAGGATGTTTTAATCACATTCTTTAAAGCATTGGCCCAGTCTTAGCTGAGCTGCATCTCCCCATTAGGAAGTCACAGGACTCATGGTAGCGTTTTGTCTTTTCCTCTCTGGAAGAAATCAGATGGAGAACTTGTCACAGACTCCTCGTCTTGTAGTCTATCCCTGATGTTTTAATTGTTATTGTAGTCGCAAGGTCGTTGTCTAAAGGCCTTTGGCTCGCGCACACCTACCTGCATTGAGCAAGCCTTGAAACTGACGTTCACATTTTGGGACCACTTCTTAGGAGAGATTGTTCCGGCTCTTGGTGGACACTGTTGGAAATCAGGAAGCCGTCATCATTTCAACTGAACTACTTGACAATCCACCTGCAGTATCTTTAGTAGCATCGTCCTTTGATATGAGACCATTGAGAAGCAGTCACAATGACTTTCTTTGGAGGTAATCATTGCTAAAACTAGAAGAGAACGAGTTCAAGCAATTGTCCTACTTCTATAATAATGATTGTAGTAATTAGAGCAATCTCAGCTGGATCATATGGCCATACTGAAAAAAGTTAGCTAATAGTTTTGAGCCATAGCACAAACACAGAGAAGATGGGTTTTAACTACAAAAATAAACTTTTTAAATCTCTGAAACTTGCTGGACTGCATAAGCTTTTGTTAGAACTAATGTGCATTTTGAAAATCAGGAAACAGGCCAGAAACATCACTGCAGATCCATCTCACCCCGGTCACAACATGTTCCAACTTCTCCCCTCTGGTAGGCGCTGCAGAGCACTGGACCCCAGAACCAACAGACTCAGGAACAGTTTCTCCCCACAAGCCGTCACTTTAATGAACAGCCGAATCTGCCAAATAAGTTTTGTTCATTTTTACTGTTTATATAAAAACCTATTTATTCCAGCCTTCTCTGCACTCATCACACTGTGACAATGTATGTGTGTGTGCATCTGTACATCACTTTCACCTTCTACTACTACTACTACTACTATTTACTCCTGCATCCTTTGCACTCCACTCATTGCACCATTGTCTCAATTTTCTTGCTTGATTATTGTGTCTGTATGTGTTTTCTGCAGACTGTGTTTGACCTTTATTACTGCATTATTGTGTTATTGTATAAGAAAGCACATCATGAACATTTTACCCAGAGTCGAATTCCTCGTATGTGTACACATACCTAACAAAAAAAGTTAATTCTGACTTTGATTCTACACTGTATAGCTGAAAAGAAGATTGGTGGTGATATAAACCGTAAAAAGGAATGTAATAGAAGAAATTAGCTGTACAATCCAAACAAGGTGGCATGCAAGTATCAAAATCTTGCATTGATGTTCAGGACTACCATAGAAAATCAAAGCATGTGGCTGAGTTGAGGTGATATGATTCACTTGTTGAAAACAATGAGTACATCACTATATTTGAGCGGTTTATTGTTGACTTTATTCACTCAGTCATTTATTGGCTTATTAAGATAAAGGGCTTATTGTGAGCTAATTGCACCACAAAAGAAAAAATTGTTGCAGTGCAGCTTTAAAGCTTCTGAGGTCCTACTGTGTGAGACGTTCAGGTTACATTGAGCATTAACTATTTATAGCTGCACTGAGCTGCTCCAAGAGAATAACTCCTTTGCACAGCTAACAGTTCACATTCAGCCTCAAACTTCAGCTAAAATGTTGCCATTTTCATGAAAACGGTACATTCCACCAGTTCTGCTTTAGAACGTTTTGCTGAGCCATTGTTATCTTTAAAAGCACGTTACCTGCTGTGCCGATAGAAAAACAACTCACTTTACTGAAGCTTCTTCCAATACTCTGCTGAGTCCAGGTAAACTATAATGAAGCCTGCTGGGTTCACCTCACTGTTGCTTCAGAATAATTTTCTAATCCAGACTGCTGAAGCAAAAACCTACACCTTGTTTTTAGACTTAAAAGCAGCAACTGGGCTCTTTGTTTCTCATCCTCTGTCTATACAATGTATAAAACACATTTTCTCACGCTGTCTTACATAAAAGGTCTCTGTTGTCGGTCAGTTCGGATTGGTAAAACTATTTCCATCTGCTTAATGTCAGAATAATGACATTTACCAATATTATCTCCAATAAGAACCATTATAATTGATTTTGATCAAATGTCCATATTGTACCCAATAAACTACAAAAGCTTTGAAGAAATTGTACATTATGAAGCTCCTCTTCCTGCTATCTCAATATTCTACCCACAGCTTTCTTTAAGAAAGTTTAGTCTCTTATAGCATCTGATTTGATCAAACTTTTGTCAGCTGTTTTTACAAACAGCAATTATAGTTTGGACAAACTATTATTGCAGAACTACAGGCCATCTTAAATCTTCCCTTCATCAATGAGATTATTGAAAAAGCTGTATTTCAACAGTTAAAACCTTAACAAAAAACAGCCAGTTTTGCAGTCAGTCAGTCACCACAGTACAGAGACTGCCCTTGTCAAGGTGTTCATTTATATCCATATAAGTGCAGACTGTGGAAGAACCAGTAGAAGCTGGTATTACTGGACAGCAGCGCTTGATACCGTCGGTCGCTCCATTCCGTTAGAGCGCCTGGAAAACTGGCTCGGCCTGTCTGGTACAGCACTTGACTAGTTTAAATCTTTCTTGAAGTACAAAGACTTTTTTGGATCAATAGGTAACTTTACATTGGAGACCTAGAACATCACATGTGGGGTTCCCCAAGGTTCCACATTGGGGACCACCTTGTTTAATATCTAAAAGTAATACAAATTTTCAGAGCTTTTCATTCCTGAAGTAAAACTGAATAGCCTTCCACCTTGATTCCCAGTGAACGTGCTACATTTCAGAAATCCAAAGCTGAGATGCCAGGTTTTCCTTGCCGGCAAAAATTGGCAAGTAAATTTGTTTAATGTTATTTTTCTTTCTAGCTTGACAAAGTAGGTTTTAGAAATAGGAGTCCCTTAAACCGTCACTATGTGCTTGAATTATTGAACTGTTGCCTCAGACTAGGAGTTTCATATGCAGTTTGTGAACGTAAATATCACCGTTTTGTTTACGGTAACCTATGACAACCAGCTGACCACAAGTCCGCCAGGGACTGAAACTTAGTCCCTGGTCTCCAGAGCTAATAATCTCTTATTTTTCTCCATTTTACCTCTGGCTGTTTACCGCATGGTGTTCTGTTTTATGGTCCTCTGACTGTTAGCAGTTAGAGGCTAAACTACACCATCATTCTTTCAAAAGTGGCCTGCTCCTTTCCACCCCCTTTGCTACATCAGCGTCGACCATGAACGTTGTCACATGAATGTTCCTTTTCTGTTTACACCCCCTCCCCCAAGTTGAGTCAAAGATTTATTTCACATAAATTGCAGGTGCTTATTATTTAGTTTATCAGTGTGGATCACCAGTTTGTTTAGAAAGTGCTGCAACCCTGAATTGAACAAATTAAAAGTGATGTTAACAGCATCATACGGTGATCATAAGTGGTACTGCGAACAGCATTCCCTGGCCATCGCCATATTGCAATCCCAACTTGTCTGACTGTGTTGGACTGAAGAGTTGGTAATGAGTGAGACACCATTCCCAGCTCCTAGTTGCAACTTCAGAGGTAACTGGAATGCAGAATAACACATTGGTGTGATTCACCACTGAACAACCCCAGCATAGGTACCAAAAGAAGGTTAAGTAACCCTAACCCAGTAGATCGGGTAGATCTTCAACCATGCCAAGCTGTCACTTTACTGCGAGGCACCGCATGAGGATATACTGCCTCTTAGAGTAGCTGTGTCAGTTGTCGAGATCTTGCAGTGCTGCCAGTCGGCAGATGGTGCAAAGTTTTTGCAGGCTCAAAGAAGACCAAGTAAACACTACCAGGACAAGCTTGACATATATTGTTTTATTTGAAGATGAATATTTTCTTCTTATGCTCAAAATACACACATGAATTTTTTTCAATTTTCAAATTTTAAACTTTTGAAGGCCCTGCTGACACCCTGATGTCCTTGGCAAAACTCAGGATTTATTACTGAATTTATTATCAAATCCTGCATTTTTTTCTCCTCCAAACAGATAGCTTCTTATTAACCTACTGAAAGCTTCTTTGTTTCATTGCAAATTCCATTTACTTCTGCCAATGTCTTAAGAGTTCCTTCACAAACCTCGACTCTCGTTTGGCGTTTCTCCCAGTAAGCTCATTGAGGTCTGCAAGTGCTCTTAATTGCACAGAGTCACAGAACAATTTCTGCAGAGTATTTATAAACAGAAATTTAGTTTCTGGGTTGAATTTACTATTTCCCCTCCCATCCATCCTTCCATCCACCCATTGTCTTCCGCTTATCCGGGGTCAGGTAGCAGCTTCAGTAGGGAGGCCCAGCGTCCCTCTCCCCAGCCACTTGGGCCATCTCCTCCGGGGGAATCCCAAGACCTAGAAATTCTGTCCATAAAAGTTATGAACAGAATCGGTGACAAAGGGCAGCCTTGGCGGAGTCCAACTCTCACTGGAAACGAGTCCGACTTGCAGCCGGCAATGCGGACCAGACTCTGACACCGGTCGTACAGAGACCTGACAGCCCTTATTAAAGGGTCCGGTACTCCATACTCCCGGAGTACCCCCCACAGGACCCCTTGAGGGACATGGTCGAATGCCTTCTCCAGATCTACAAAGCACATGTAGACTGGTTGGGCAAACTCCCATGCCCCCTCCAGAATCCTGCTGAGGGTGTAGAGCTGATCCAGTGTTCCACGGCAAGGACGAAAACCACACTGCTCTTCCTGAATCCGAGATTCGACTATCCGACGGACCCTCCTTTCCAGAACCCCTGAATAGACCTTACCAGGGAGGCTTAAGAGTGTGATCCCTCTGTAGTTGTAACACACCCTCCGGTCCCCCTTTTTAAATAGTGGTACCACCACCCCAGTCTGCCAATCCAGGGGAACTGCCCCCGATGTCCACGCAATGTTGCAGAGCCGTGTTAACCAACACAGCCCCACAACATCCAGAGCCTTAAGGTACTCAGGGCGAATATCATCCACCCCCGGGGCCTTGCCACCGAGGAGCTTTTTAACAACCTCGGCAACCTCAGCACCAGAGATGGGAGAACCCGACCCAGAGTCCTCAGGCTCTGCTTCCCCCAATGGAAGACGTGTTGGTGGGATTAAGGAGGTCTTCGAAGTATTCCGCCCACCGAAACACGACGTCCCGAGTCGAGGTCAGCAGCACACCACCCCCACTGTAAACAGTGTTGGTACCGCACTGCTTCCCCCTCCTGAGACGCCGGATAGTGGACCAGAATCGCTTTGAAGCCGTACGGAAGTCTTTCTCCATGGCCTCTCCGAACTCTTCCCACCTCCTGAGTTTTTTCCTCGGCGACCAGCCGAGCCGCCTGCCGCTTGGACTGCCGGTACACATCAGCTGCTTCCGGAGTCCCACAGGCCAAAAAAGCCCGGTAGGACTCCTTCTTCAGCTTGACCGTTTCCCTCACCGCTGGTGTCCACCAGCGGGTTCGAGGGTTGCCGCCGCGACATGCATCGACAACCTTGTGGCCACAGCTAGTGTTTAAAGTTCTCCTGGAGGTGGGAGTTAAAGCTCCGTCTCACGTGCTCCACTTCTAGGCCTGGCTCCAGAGTGGGGGCCCGGTGACCCGCGTCCAGGCGAGGGAACACGAGATCCATATATGTGATTCACCATAAGGGGCATTCAGACTACTATTTCCCTTATCAATATTTAATAAGCTATTTTTTTTTTTTACAGATCAATAAGAAATGTTTTAAGGCAAAGTTCTAAAGCCAGACTGATCAGTTTGGTCAGTCAAATAAAACATATCTTTCTGGTCTTATATTACCAAATTTTGAGCCTTGTTAAAAGGTTTTCTTTAGAGTAATGGGGAAAAATACTTTAAAGAAAAAAATGACCCACATTATTACACTTGTATGACAAATACTTTTTATTTCCTCTATATTGGCCTGAGCATTTACAGCAATTTTCCACACAGCAACACCAGATTGGTTGATAGAAAGATCCAGAGCTGCATGTGTGAATGAAAACAAGTGAGAATGCCACAGCATGGTGCCACTGCCGTCACACAGAGGCATCAAAGTCTTTTAGGGAATTCTCAGTCAGCAGCAGCTCAACACGAGTGAGGTGGTATGTTTAAACCCATATTAGGTTTGTTTGTGCAGACAGCTGAGGGACGTCGCTGTTTTTAATGAAATGCATTACATACGTTTATAAGGTACCTGCTAGCACATGGGGAAGATGTAGCCTTAGCAGAGACAATCACTGCAACTTTCTTTTAGACCAGAGGTTCCAAACTTTAAGCTTCCCACCCATAGAATTACAGCAGAAAAGACTCATGAGCATTTCCACCACATCAGTTAAAATGGGAGTTAACCAAACAGCGTTAATATTTCTATCTCCCAGGTGAGAACTGAGTACAGCTTTCACCATAAATATGCTCTGCTGTTATCATGTTTCGCTCTGTGTCCTACTGGAAAAGATACAAAGACTCCACAAGTGTTAATTCATGAATTCAAGGACCCCTAACTTGAGGGACAACTACGTTAAAACATCACATTTCAGCAACTAGCTTCAAAATGAGCACGTTGTTCAAGTTATCTAGCAGGAACTTTACTCATGTTACTGCCTGGTTTCCCCCCCCCCCCCAATTCTTCTGAGTCATTGTGATGGAACAAGGCACAACTCTAAGGCATGTGACGGGTTAGGATTCCTTTGAAGAAAAACAGTGGAGCAACATATCCTAGTCTAATCACTGCAAATTGGCTTTGGTTCTCAAATGAGTCACGTCAATCTTTGCATGTTGAAGACTATTCTCAGACTTCTCTACTGAAGCATAAAGCTTTCAGTGTGCTAGCCATGTGTAAACAAGGTTAAAAACAAGCATCTGGAACCAAAGAAGCTTTTCAGACGACCTAAAATACCACTAGAAAACACTTTCAATACTAATCCTAGCAAACACTGTTGTAGACAGTCTAGTAACAACACAGACTCGTGTCACAGGAAGCTCACTTCTGTCTCCCTCACTAGCATCAGAGCATTCCTGCTGCCTGGCATCACCCTGAGATACTCTGGTCACAGTGTTTACCCGCTCTCATCACCATAACAGAAGTAGAAAGTTAGCATGTCCAACTGACACGTGTTAGGAAGAAATACAAGCAGCTCAAATAAATGTCCATTTTCCAAAAAAACTAAACAAACTTCTGAATATGTGAGATAAAAGCTATACCAGGGTTGTAGAAACAGTTCTGAAACTGAGGGCACTTTTTCAGCATGCCTTCAGCTTTAAACACTTGGAAGGAGGCAGCTTGATCGTGTATATACAGGAGCCCAGCATTCCCTGTCCACAGCCCAACTCCTGGAGAGGTAGGAAGGACCAGAGCTGCATCAGCTTGGAGGCATATAGGAGCAAAATGGCACCTTGTGTCATGTAGAGCAGCTTATCACAGTGACTTCTTGTTCTGACAACAAATCTAAAGAGCTGGCTACACATGCCAGCTCAGCACTAAGCCTGCTTCTCCTCATCCCGAACACACCCCTGATATGGCCATATTTGACACACTGGGAACTAAATCTCACGTCACATCACTCTCTGCTGCCAGGTTTTCTCCATGGCTGCACAAACACCCACACTGCATGGCAGTAAAATGCTGGAAACCTGACAGGATCGGGCATCCCAGTGAGGGTCATTTAGAGGGAAGCCACCGGTTCTAAACACATTAAGACCACTCTGGCTGGATGCCAGCCCCTACAGCACTCCTACGGGGACACAACCCGGTCATCAGGTCTTTTTCCTAAACTAAACAGGGCAGTCCACTCTTTGGGGCAGCATGAAAAGAGAAAAAGAAAACACTGAAAATGATTAGGTGCTTTGATTTCAGCAGAAGGGTCACCACAGTAGCTGCTGTACAGCCCTGTGATAGTTGGGCTAAAATGAACCAAAGCCTTCATTTCAGCTGCAGGGTGTGGACTGAGCGGCTTGGTGAAGGAACCCTGTGGAGCAGACGTCATCAGAACAAGGAGAACTGCTGGGGCAGCGGGCTCACAC
This sequence comes from Fundulus heteroclitus, assembly GCF_011125445.2. Classification (NCBI taxonomy): domain Eukaryota; kingdom Metazoa; phylum Chordata; class Actinopteri; order Cyprinodontiformes; family Fundulidae; genus Fundulus; species Fundulus heteroclitus. The sequence goes on from NC_046367.1 coordinate 428,473, forward strand.
AGCCACTGCTGGTCATACTTGATCCTGGACTCTGGGAGGCGGGCAGACTGCAGACAGATGCTGACTCAGGGTCTGAACAATCGTCATCAGAGGCGCTGCGGTGGGAGTGACTGACCACCACCCTGGAGGACAACAGATAAAAAGAGAAATTAGAGTCAGGCATGTCTGGATGCCACAGACTTCTAATGATCTCAGGTTAACTAACATGGCTCTGTCAGGCTGCGTCATTTTAATTCTTTTCTTATTTGTTCAAGACCAAACTTGCTCATGATAAATATTTACAGATTTTACCAAGAAGAGTTTTTCCTGGCCTGCTGAGCACAGCAAATTACAGCTGCTCCTTTTCAAACCAGTGGACATGAATATTACCAGGAGGTCCTGTTAAACGGATTATTTTCATTGTTCCTTTACCTATCTGACAGCTACACTGATTTAAGTCCCACCTTAATTAGAATAGGTTATCATGAAAAAGTGTTCATTTATTCATTTTATAAGGGTTTCTTACACACAGAGGGATACATGTAGAGCATGCATCTGTGTTAAGTGGGAAAAAATGATGGTTTCCAGGTAATGTAAAGCCCAACAGGAAACAAAAGGTTGCTGCTAAAGAAGCCTGCTGTTCAGCGAGTAATGTATCCAGGCACATTCCTGGAAAGGTGAGTGTAAGGAAAAAGATGTGAAAGCAACATGGATGACCACAGCCTTGAGATGCACCTAGGAGAGGTCTACCAGCTCGTTGTGTCCTCTGTGGGACACTAGAGGGCGCACAGTCAGCCTCGGTCAATGTAGGAAACTTGCTGCAAAATGACCTCCCAGTAAAGCAAATGGGAAACTGTCACTAAGGTCACAGAGGACAAATCAGTCAGGACAATAATTCTGCACCAAAAGAATAAATGTCCGTGTCATAATAACACTACTCATATTTTCGACAAACCCAGTTTTTATGCAACAATATCTGCATTTTTTGGATTGCCGTTAACTTTCCGGAACAGAAAGGGAAGGACATTTACAACGTGGCACGAGTTTACCTGGATCCAGATGGACTCAATACACCGAGTCTCTGGACATCAGTCCTTGGCATGTAGCTACACTTGGACCACTGCAAAGAGTCAAAGACAGAGACAGGCATTCAACATTTTAGGTCTTTAGTTGTGTTTCTTCCTTCTGGGTCTCACCTTCTCAGTCTCTATTCTGATGCTTCAGTACCACTTGAAAGAAAGTGGTTTCAAAAGCTTGATCAAGTGTTTTAAGTCACATTTTATAGCAAAATGTTTTTTCTTTTCTAAGCCATGCTGAACTATTCAGCTGAACATGAAGCATTAATCAACAATAGGTGGTGACTCTGGTTTAGCCCCTATAGCCACTGTTGTTAAAACAATGACAAGAATGCTGTTCTGCACGGTGTTTCTGTGCATTTAAACAGAGCTGGGACATTATGAACACTGAAAATTAGCACCTGTGCATCTTGCTCCCTATACCTCTGATGTTGCCTCACTCAGTTGTGGAGTGCTGCAGGGTTCCATCTTGGGACCTTTACTGTTTTCTTTGGATTTGCTGCCACTTGGGTCAATATTTAGTAGGCGTAACATTTCATTTCATCGTTTTGCAGATCTGCAAATTGATTTGCTTTCAAATTCAGGAAATTTGCAAATTCTGTTTGAATGTCTTATGGAAGTGAAGAACTGGATGGCACACAATTATCTAAAGCTAAATGACTAAAACTGAAACAGTTGTTTGGAAATCCATTTGATGTCACTGCCTTGGCCAAGTTGAGTAGCTAATTTGATAAGCAACGAAGGGCAGTTGTTATGTCTAGGTTTTTCCAGTTACATTATCTAAATCATGTTGCTCTAGAACGTCCCATTCATGTCTTAATTACATGTTGTTTGGACTACTGCAACTCTTTGTACTGTGGGCTCTATCAGGCCTCCATTCATCGCCTGCAGGTAGTTCAGAACGTTGCAGCTCATTTACTTACAGGCACGAAAAAGCAAGAGCTTATAACTCCTGGATTGGCTTCTGATCATTTTTCTAAGGGTCACCACAGTTGTTGTTGTACAGCCCTGTGATAGTTGGGTTAAACTATAAACTAAAGAACCAAAGCCTTCATTTCAGCTGCAGGGTGTGGACTGAGCGGCTTGGTGAAGGAACCCTGTGGAGCAGACGTCATCAGAACAAGGAGAACTGCTGGGGCAGCGGCTCTGCACTCGCTTCCAGTCAGCTATAGGATTCGTTACAAAACTTTGTTAGGGGTTTTTAAACGTTTGAATGATTTAGCTGCCCTCCATCTTTCCGGGCTTTTGTTGGTCCATGTTCCTGCTCGTTCAACAAGATCAGGAAGTCAACTGCCTTTGGTTGTGCCAAGATCACGGCTGAGAACTAGAGGGGACAGAATGCTGTGTACAGCACTTTGGACAGAGGCATCTGTATTAAACGTGCTATATAAATAAAGTTAACATTGACATGGACATCAGATAGAAGATCTGTGATTAAATGGCCCTCAAGCCATTTCATTTCTACTGACTATCAAACCTTTGTGATCAGTCTATTGGTGCCATGTTCCATTTCCATCTTCTTTATGAAAGCTGGTATATAGAAGCAGCCCAAATCAGATATGATGAGCTCTTAGGAGGACTGCCTCAGAGCTTCTCACCATGTGAGCAGGGTCCCTGGTTCCCACATGGATGCCCCTCTGACAGTAGACTCTCAGGACACTGATGCCTGTAATAAGACACAAAGCTGCCACGTTAGGTCTTCAGGGACTTTAAGAAAATGACTTTTCCATTGAATCTATAAATACAATGCTCCCTGGGTGTGGGTTATTAGGATTTTACTTAAGAGTAGGTTGGAGGTTTTCACCTCTATCACAACAGATGCAACTAAAGGTAGCATCTAATTTTTCCTCACCATTTGGCACCAGGGTTTCTGCTAGATTACTAAAGATTTCTTGTAAACAAACAGAAGGCAGTAAGAACTCCTTGTGTGTGAGCACCCACATTTGCTGCGGTCATTGCAGTACTTCTGTTCCCACTGGTCCAGCAGCATGTTGAGGTATCTGGGACACTCGAAGAAGCGAAGGTAGCGCGAAGATGACGGCGATGGGAAAACACGCTCAAATTCTCCTCGGCGACTCAGTTCGTCCTCGCTCTCTGCCAGCACGCGGATGTCCTCTGGAGTCAAAATTTCCAACAGCGATGACAGGAAGTCCTTTACGGGGCAGGAGCAGAGAGACAGGTCAGTTTGCTCTAAGGTCATTCCTGGAAGCCTTTCAAGGATCTTCTTGAGAATAAAAAGGAGCCCGCTGTGCACTGAATTTCTTTGAAGCTGCTTTTGAGCAAAGCACCCAGTGAATGTAGATTATGGCATTTCACCAGACTCACCCTGCTGTGACACAGCTGGAGGCATGCGTGTGTTTACCTGGTCAGCATAGCGCTGTGTGACGTAGAAGGCTCGTTTTACTTTCTCGTCGGCAGAAAGTTCTGCTTTGCTCCGCTGCTTGTTCCCTCCATACAAACTACAAACAGAGGAAGCCATTTTAATCCAGGTTTACACAGAGTTACATGAATGGAAACAGTAAATCCCTTGGTTGACGTGGAAGGCAGAATCCCAGCGGTGGAAAACTTTCTCCTTTACGTGAATGCAAATCAGCCTGAGGTGACAGCAGTGCAGCTGGTCCTTTAAAATCTTGGGCTAATGTTTTGATAAAGGTTTAAAGTTGATAGACAGGTCAGACCAGTCTAGCTTCTTCCATCTGAGGGTGGTCTACCTCACGGTGGTCTTTAGGGTGATCCCCTCATTTGTTAGGTCTAGACTGGACTACAGCCACTCTGCTCTGGGACGGACAACTCTCCCCTCAGTGGTCTGCTGCTGGTCCACAGCGCCGCTAAAAGACCATGTGAGCGTGTCCCATGTTGTCCTCCTCCCTGGCTACCTGTACCTTTTAGGATGCTTTTGAGGATTTTACTTTTACTTTCTAAATACAGTGTTTCCGCTACATGTCATTGATCGAGGCGCACCACCATACCAAAATAAAAGCCGCCACACCTTCAGAATGAATAAAAACACATGTAAAGAATATATTTTAAATGAATTTAAATGTTAAAATTTACCTCTGAGTCCTGTCTGGCTCGCTGCAAGTGAATGAAGCTAAAGTGGCTAGTGAGTGCTACGCTGCTCTCGGTAGTGAAGGAAACCTAGAGCAGACAGTCCAGCGTTGCCAACATGGCGACTGCTATATCTGTGGACTTTTCTGACCACACTAGCAACAATTTCTCTACTTCAAAAAAGCAACTAGAATGAAATCTAGTGATGTTTCTCAGTGTTTTTGGTGATTTAACGACTTTCTAGCGTTATTGTCTCATGACAGCAGGTAGAGCAGCCAAGAATCCCTCAGCATTGTCTCCCAGGCAGAGGCAGCTGTCCCCGTCAGACCACCACCGTGGTTAAAAACAATCGTAGAGGAAACCCTGCTGAATCATTTATCAGAGCTGAACTCTGAGCGCAGATAACCTGCAGCTGTTTGATGTTCGTATGGTGAGCTGAGGAGCCAGAGCGTTCCCTCTTGCTGCTCCACATCTTTGGACTGATCTTCCAGTCTCTGGAAGGATGGCCAATCAATACCTTGAAATGGTTTGAAATCTCTTTTAAAGACTGGTCCTTTTAACTCCAGTTAAGCCGGAGTATCGGCTGGTTGTCCTCATAGCTGACCTGCTGGTGGAGCTTGAGGCGCTGCTGCAGGAGGAGACCACTTCTTCTTTTGGAGGAATCCTGAAGCCGGCCAGGTTCAGGAGGTCTCTGATCATCTGCCCTTTAATGGAAACGTCCAGCGCTGAGTTGGAGTGGAGGCTGAACAGGAGAGGGCAGAGTTACAGGTGTGCTTTGACGGCCTTCTGATCAGAGGTGCATGCATTTGGGTCTCACCTGGGTGATATGTTGACCTCCAGGATCCAGGGCTTCAGGTTCTCGTCCAGCATGATGTCAAAGCCAAACAGCTCGTGGCAGCTGTGAGGCGTTTTGACGTGCATCTGCAGCAGGTTGTTCACGTAAGGCTCAGAGCTGAGAAACAAACACAGAAACATGGAAACTTTAGTGTTGCTTAGCTTTCAGAGCCAACAGAGTTTGGTCCCATTCAGTTTTCTCTGTGAACGTGTCTGACAGCTACAGACATTCACAGTCCTAACACATTTAGAAAACCAAGTTGGCAAAGACGTCAGCGATGTTATAACAGGGCTCTGTAACTACAGACCCATGGATGCATGGAGCATACCCAGAGCTGAAGCTGCACCTACACCTGACCAGCATCCTTTGTGCTTCTAGATTTCATTAAGGCAGTTCAGCAAATGTCCACAACCAGATCACTGATGGCTACATCTAACAATCTCACACGTCCTACTGAGAAGAAGAGGCTGACAACCAGTCTGCCACACAGTGTGGATTTTGTTGGGTAGAATAAATGATGCCCACTCACACACGGCTTATTATGCAGGGAAACTAGTTTTTTCATAAACATTTTGTTTGTACATAACTGGAACAACACAAAATTATGTTATGAGCCCAATTATCCATGAATTACACCAAGAGAGTACGCATGCTAACGCTAAACAGGGACTTTACCAAACTGCTCCAGATCAAAACATCGTCAGCAGCCGTGAAATTTGAGTTTACGCCTCATTGGTGGATGAGTTGCTTTAGATCCGCTACTGAACCATTAAAGTTGATTTTTCTGCACTTTAGGACTAGTATATGGACTAGCAATGTCGTAATCCCATACGACAGTAAGCATTACCTTATATGGCAGAACTAACACTTAAGATCCTTCTTTAAATCGTTTTTGAACAATGCAGTCAAACTAAATACAGCGCCGGCTTCATTCTGACAAAACTCATCTGGAGTTTTCTAAACTGAAAACACAAAGTTAAGGATGTGCTCTGTGTGTGGTGGCATTGGTTTTAGCTTGTGAGGGTAGTGCCCACCTGTTTTGTTGGTAAGAATGACTCAAAGTCTTCTTGAGGGGACTGCTGAGAGCACAAATGTGGGTCCTTTGGAAGTTCCTTTCTTCCAGCATCCCTCTTTTTCCACCTCATTTTTTTTGTTGTGAAATTACAGCCAGCAGCGACACCGGTGTCTAAATTTATACCAGTCAAACTCAATCTGATGAAAAGCTGTTTGGGTAATGTTAACTTTCCTGTGTTAACTTTGCAGGTTCCAGTCCATCGGACCTAACAGCATCATCAACCCAGCATGCATTGCACAGGTGAAAAAAATGGCGACCTCAAATATAACAAAAAATATACAATTTGTGAATTAATTATGCATTTTTACGTATCACAAACAGCAATTTTTAAGTTAATAGGAAAATTACAACATATTTAAGCCAATATGTTCAACAAATCATGGATCCCTTAAAAGAAGTGAATCTGATCCCCATCTTGGTGCAGATTTAATGATGCAATTTGAAAACAAAACGTGCCGTTACTAGGTCAGCATGTTCTGACAGAAAAAACCGCCTTAAAATAGCAACAGCTACTGGGAAAAGAGGCACGTAGCACATAATCACTGATGCACCTCAATGGTGGAAGATTTACCTTTACAACATGAAGGCTATAGCATGCAAGGTGTTGCAGAGTAAACACCCTTAAGGCCTGCCAGCTGTACAGGTTGTCAGTAAGTGGAAAACTTACGCTATAATAGTTTTGATCACAATGTCTTTAATCTTCTCCCATATAAGGGTGGTGTTGATTCCTTTAGAGCCAAGGTAGTTCCACAAAGCCTTCAGAGCCCTGAAAAGACAAACAATGCAGCTTTGACTTTTACATTCCTAAAAGGGAGGAGAACCTGCTTTCTATTGGCTGAATGTCAACAGCAGGGCTACACCATATCAGCAAAACATGCAACTGCAATTACTAAATCATGTGCCAGTGATATCAGTCACAAATAGCCTGAATTTTCCAGACTTCTCCATCACAATGGACTCGACAACATCTCTGAGCTTTAGCATCGTGGCTACTTGCCTATCCTCCCTAAACCCCCACCCTGTCCCTACCCACACTCTTGTAAAGCGACCTTGGGTATTTTGAAAGGTGCTATATAAATTGAAGCTATTATTATTATTATTATTATTATTACTAAAACATTCACATGTGGACATCGAGGGCAGTGAAAATCTATCCAACAGCCTGAATATTTTATCTGCATGCGGAAACTGCAATATAGCCCTGTGACAGACGGGCGACCTGTCCAGGTGAACCCCGCCTCTCGCCAGGTGAACGCTGGAGATAGGCACCAGCACCCCCGCATGAGGGATTAAGCGGCTCAGAAAACGGATGGATGGAAACTGCAATATAACATTCTACCAAATATTGCATTCAAGTGGTCCTCTGTCACCGTTAGGGCTGTGTTAAAAAACATTGATTTCCCAATTCTGAATCGATTCCCAAATTAAAAGCTAATGATCGAGTCATATAACCAAAGATTGATTGAACAAATAAAATAACTCACACTCCACTGTGGGAGTCATATTTTTAAAAAGCACCAGGTTAGGGTTCAAACAGCAGCTGTAGATATCTCTGGTGTCGTGTGTCGTCTACCCTGGATCTGTCTGGGTTTGCTCCCCTCAACATTCAGTCCTTACAGCTGCCATTAACTACCATTACTTTATTGATTTGCTGTTCAATGTTAATATAATACTAGTATCAATATGTTGCATAACTACACTCATGTAATTCAGGTAACGGCTAAAAATGTGTTTTTAATGTCAGCAATCCAATTTGAGATTGGACTGGAAAGAATCAAGCCTAAATCTAGAGATTTGACCCAGTGCTAGTGACTGTGATGTTGCATAGTGCGGTACTGTGATGGTGACTACAATTCAACATATTCTGCAGCTCTAGTCAACAGTATACACACGTCCGTCTATGCAATGGATGTCTTGGTTCTCCACGCAGAAACCAAATCCCAAATCTCCCGCGGGTTACCATTTGTGTCCTTGGCAGGCTTTGTCGTCACTGTTTGTCTGGTACTCTGAGTTTTTCTTGTTTACGCTGTAGTTGGTCAGGTGCATGAACTTGTTGTTCAGAGTCTTCATGGAAGACGAATACCTGCAGGGAAACAGAACCTGTTCCTCAGTGGGCACCAGTTCCACTCCACATTACGTTAAAGGATGTCGCTTATTCTCACTTGCAGCTGGCAAATCGCACCAGTCCATCAGAAAACACGTAAATTCGGAGCGGGTCATAGGATGTCACGTAGACGTAGATCCGCAGGTCGAACTTGTTTCCCCCGATGAGGTAGGGCTTGTGAAGGTATCTGCAGACAAAGAAGCAGGAGAGAAATGTTTGTGTCCAGAAGCTAAAGCGTTCCTGGGCTGCTCGGCTCTGTGCTGCTTACTTCTGCACCAGCAGTGGCCTCTTACGGGGCAGCTGACTCCATTTGTGGATGACCTGGATCCCTATTCCTCTGGCTGATGCAGGCTGGGAGACAGAAGAACATTTTAAAAAGCAGAACTAGCTGCAAGAGAGACAGTCAGCACACTCCCAGCTTAGTGGATTTCTGACTACTGGCTAAACACCTCCAGAAAAGACAACAGCAGCCCAAAAAACTATTTGCATTGCTGGTCTGGCGTTCTGTTAACTGTGACATCATCCAGAGAAGACGGCTCACCCACTACTACCATCTAATGTAGAACAGATTACTAGATCAATGTGTGCTTCTGTGCTTTTTTGTTTCTCTTGTTGTGTCTCTGCTCTGTCTTCTGTAACCCCAGTCGGTCGAGGCAGATGACCGTTCATACTGAGCCCGGTTCTGCTGGAGGTTTTCCTTCCCGTTAATGGGGAGTTTTTCTTCCCACTGTCGCTTCATGCTTGCTCAGTATGAGGGATTGCAGCAAAGCCATGTACAATGCAGACGACTCTCCCTGTGGCTCTACGGTTACCCAGGAGTGAATGCTGCTTGTTGGGACTATGAAGCAATCATCTGGTTCCCTTATATAGGACATTTTTGACCAATCTGTATAATATGATTGAATTTGACTTTGTAAAGTGCCTCGAGATGACATGTATCATGATTTGGCACTATATAAATAAAATTGAATGGAATGGCATTTAAAACAACTTATAAAGACAGATTGGGTGCACTGTGTGTCCTACAGCTTAACAACTGCATAACAGAACATTTTCCCCCAGAGGAAACAAGACATATGAGCTATTTCATCAAAAGAAGAACGACTGTCTAGAGATGTGGAACAGAAAGACAGAGTGGAAGCAGAGAAGCATGTTGTGCTAAATGGTTGGAAATTAACTTCAGTCAGGACACAACCATCTTGTCTGTCTGATGTAAAGATAAATCAGTACATGATTTTTAAGGCCGTCGCCAATACCAATTATTCTGACATCAGTCTAACCAATCCCTGATATGTGCTGCCGATTCTTGGGCCAATATCGTTTGTTTCTTCTTACATTTACATGATAAAAATGACAACAATAACAAATGTTACACAAGTCTCAAAACCTGTGTTTAAGCCGGCTGATATTAAAATTCGGCTACAGACTGCAGTCTAAAAAGGTACAAAGAAAAAACAAACTCTTAAGGATGCACTTTGCTCCAATTTACAGAACATAGCACCTTAGCTACGTTTCCATGGACAAAAGTAATCGGAATAAACGGCCGATCATAATCTGATGATAGGAGCAAATGGAATGAAATTATATTCTGAATGAGAGGGGTGGTTTATGCCGATTGATAATCCCATCAATGTGCATATAAACACTTATCAGACTCAAATTATTCTGAATGTGGCAAACTGAGCCGAGTGCGCACGTGCACCCGATGTAAACAGCATGTTCTGATTTATTTCAGAGTTGGCGAGTGGCGGAAATAAAACAGGAATAATTGATTGTATTCCCATATTTAATCCAAATACATTTCTAATCCGATCATGTAGAAAAAGGAGTGAGAAAAGAGCTTATTTAGTTTGATGGGGAGACACTGCTGCAGTGTACGGACATTATTTTCAGTAAAGTTAGATGCTGTACGCGTGGTGATGGGTAATTATCTTTATGTGGATACATGATTCTACATGGGAACAAACACACACACAGCAGTGGCAGCTGGCCAGCTGGAGATCAGATACGGCTTTTCAGACACCGCTGTTCCCCCCCACTCACACTGACACTGACAGAGTTCAAAGGCCAGATACCGCTAAATTAGACACTTAAAACTACATTAAAAGTTAAAAACATATCCCAGTCTTACATTAGCAGTCGCTACATGCCAGGGAGGGAGCAGCGATGTATGCGCTTCACGTCAAGTCACACCACGGCTGCTGCATGCACTAATGGATCAGCACACGTATGCACAGATCGGCTGATACTGATACAGGCAAAAATAGAAAATATCAGCCGGCCGATGGATCGATTGACTTCTAGTCTGACGTGGTTAAACCGGCGCACCAAATTCATTGTGTGTGACAAAAATGTGGAAATCCTGGTGAAACCTGGAAAACAAGGATTTCTGACTCTGGATCTAAACACATTCATGGAAATCATCTGGATCTGGAACCAGATTCATTTCCAAGGACCTAAAGCTGGTACAGAGATGCTGGTGAACGTGCAAATGAAGATATATATAATATACCCAAGATGCATTTAAATTTTAATCTAATGATTCATATAATGTAGAAAATGCAATGGAGCAGCAAGTCACATGACAATCCCAATCTTTTTAATTTAATTACAACCATTAAAGTGTTTACTAGACAGCAGCTGATCCACAACGCTGCTGCCCTCACTAAGACTAAGAACGTAGAGAACATGGACCCGGTTCTGAAGTCCTTCCACTAAGACTAAGAACGTAGAGAACATGGACCCGGTTCTGAAGTTCTTCCATGGCTCCCTGGATCTCAGAGAATAGACTTTAAAATCCTTCTGTTAGTCTATAAATCCCTGAATTAGCACCTAAATACATCACAGACTTGTTATCAGGGCATCAACCCTCCAGACCACTCAGGTCTTCTGGCTCCAGCCTGCTCTGCAGAACCAGAACCAGAACCAGAACCAGACATGGAGAAGCAGCATTTAGTTCCTATGCTCCACTGATCTGGAACAAACTTCCAGAAAACTGTAAAAGTGCTGAAAGCTTGAGTTCATTTAAATCGAGATTAAAAACACATCTGTTCAGGATTTTAACTGTTCTAGTTAAACTGTTTTACTGAAACATCATTAGTTCAACTTTGTAGTCAAACTGTTTTAAAATCATTAATATTTGCTTTTAGTTTCCATTTTCCTATATTTTATTCCAAGTTTTTCTACTTGCTTTTATTCTGTTTTCCTGTGTTTTAATCATGTAAAGAACTTGTAGTGAAATGTGCTTTAGAAATCAACTTGCCTTGCCTACACTAGACAAGCTGGAAATAAAAGCCATTCAGGCCAGCAGGAACACAGTTTTACTGTCTGAGCTTGTTTTCTGTCCCCCAAACTCTAGATTATTACACTGAAAATCGTACAGAAGGTCTGTAAGTTTAAACAGTCATTAAAATATTTTAGAGGAATTAGGAACATTGAGACTGAATGGAATATAGTTGTATGCTGTCAACAGCTATAGAGTAAGGAAAGGGAACTTTGTTTTAATTAACCAGCAATATTTTTGAAAGCCAAATGTGCAATATGTCCAATTATCCCTACCCTGTGCAACGTTTAGAAGTATTTCACAAAACGTTAGAAAGATGCAGAACGTACAGGTTTGACAATCCACTTCTGCCTGGAGCTGCCGTCTTCCCAGGCCTTGCGGAGCGGCTTGATATCCTGAGGAAGGATGAATGTCCGTGGAAAAAAGTTGAACTCCTGCTTGCCGAAGCGAAGCTGCATCTTGGACAGATTCCTCCAAAGCCGGTCCTTCCTGCCGATTTGAAAGGTTCCTGGAAAATGGTTCAACTACAAGAAGACAACAGCTACATTAGGTTTTTGGGTCTGCTGGGACATCAGCTGGAGAGCTTCTGCTAAGACTCACCTTCTGGTGCTCTCCAATCGCCCGAAAGCCAGGAGACTTCATGTGGTGCCCCCAGCAGCCTAGCCAGTCAGAGCTTTCTGCATCAACAACACACGCGTCACTAGTAGACCCAAGTCTGCAGGTACATCTCAAAGCCTGGCTTAACTTTCCTAGTGCTAGAAACTGCTGGACCTGAAGTGATCCACTACACTGAGTACACCAGAGAAGAGCACCGAGTGTGAGACTCACTCTTGGTGACTTTGAAGTGAGACCTGGCGATGGTGTGCTTGACAATGTTGGGAGTAACGGAGCTCATCTTCCATTTGAGTAGCCGTCTTTGTTCAGCAGGCAGCAGCTCCACTGCAGAACACACAACACGGGATGATGAGCTGGTGAAGAGCAGCTAGCCGGCTGAAACAACACAGGAGTCACTGCTGACCTTTCTCATTGGCTGTGCTGAAGTAGAGAGTGGGGGGGATGAGTGGAAACAAGCTGGGGACAAGGGCGGGTCGCTCTTCTCGATCGCCCTCTACCCCCAATATCATGGGCTCCTCGATGCTGAAGAGGAGGTGAGGAGTTTATCAGGTTAAGGGTTTACAGATTTGTTCTGGTTACTCCTCAGTATTCTCCAGAAAACACCGGACATTAGAAAGAGCCAGGATGGAAACTGCTCAATAAAAAGGATTGACCAGGAAAACAAAGAAGAAGAAGGACATTCTGATGGACATTCATGGCTTCACTACTCTGGCTTCACTACTCTGGCTTCACTACTCTGGCTTCACTACTCTGGCTTCACACTCGCGTGAAGCCAAGTCATCTCATTCTTGGTCTATACGCTCCGACCTTTTACAGCCGTAACAGTTTCCACAGTCCCAGGACGCTTAGCCACAGGGTGGAGACTAGAGGGCCTTTATGGGATGTTATTCACCATTCCTCTAGGAACACATTTGAGAGGTCCGACACAGATGATGGATGAGAAGGCCCGGCCCACCGGCTGCACTCCCATTCACACGAGAGTCCTATCAGAGTGAGATGAGGAATCTGTGCAAAGCTACATCTACGTGGAGCTCGCTTTGTGTGCAGCACTGCTGGAAAGGGAACGGACCGTCACCAAACTGTTCCTACAGCACCAGGAACGTCACTTTGTCCAAATCAACCTGGCTTTCTGTCTGTAGGCCGAGGTTCTGGATATTTATGCTGTGGAGGTGACTGGAACACCTGGATTCAAAGATCTGGATTGCTGACCCAGAACCCCTGACAACATATCGTTAACAGACTGGAGTCTCCAGAGTTACTTTTAAACAATCTGCAACAGCGATCATGATCGCAGTTCTGTTTTCATCTCAAAGTACACCTGGGAATTGTTGCTTAAACTTTTGTGGAACATTATAGGACTCCTAGTTGGGAAAGAATAATAAACCAACCTGACGAGGAAACCGCTGAGCTTGCCTAAAATGTGACCAATTCCATTTATATGGTCTGTTTATTTGTAGATTTTCTGTCATGCAATGTAACTCCAACCAAATCTCTGATCACTAAACTAGGAGTTGACACTATTAAAAAAATATTTGAAAGTATATTAGACTGAACAGAACCTCCTTGCATTCAAAATATAAATCTCTAGAGTAGATCTATCAACAGGATCCTAGCAGCAGGGCTTGTAATTAGAAAAGCAAAGCAGAACCTGAGCGGATTACAGGTAACGCAGCACCAGGTGCCCTCAGTGACATTTAACTAACACTAGCTGGCATCAGGTCACCGATTCACTTTGTAACACAAGGTGCAATACATGGCTGGCAGGAAGGATTAGGTGTCAGACACCTTTCACACACCGAGGAACGGAGGACTAGCTGAAAGGCCATACTAATCCCACGCTTCAGATAGTCACTTAACGATGGCCAACACCAACTACAAAGGCTTATGAACACAGAGCAGCAGACTTTACCGTCATAAAAAGGTTAGGGCAACAGCTCCAATGTACTCACATGACCGTCATATAGGAGGCAGGAAAACGTCTTCCACCACTGACAGGCTCACTATGGAACTACACACAGATCTCTAGCTGTATGGACTACAGACAGGTGGAGCTTTTAGGTGGAGATGGGGAGAGTTCAGTTGGTGGTGGGGCGGGGTCAGTGCATGCAAAATAAGTTCAGAACAAAGCAGCTGGGGGTAAAAGGCAACAATAGTGCTCCTGATCTGGGCTGTTTTACAAGACAATCAGCTGTGAGTCTAACAGCACAACAATGTCCAGAGACAACACAGCAGAGCTTTCCACCACCATCCTCTGCTTTCACTCCCTTCCAACAATAAACGCACAGAGAATATATATAAGAGAGAGAGAGAGAGAGACAGAGACAGAGAGACAGAGAGAGAGACAGAGACAGAGACAGACAGACAGAGAGAGAGAGAGAGAGAGAGAGAGAGAGAGAGAGAGAGAGAGAGAGAGAGAGAGAAGCATGGAGGGGAGGAGCAATCAGAGGTTAGCTCACCTGCTGAATGACAGCAATGGACCTTATCGCATCGCCAAAAGCTTCTAATGAGAAGAATTTGGCTTTATCTTGGTAACAATAAATTTTAATTAGTCGTGATGTCTGAAACTGACAGGATTATTATTTTAGCCATTTTCTTTACTGTTGGTTTCTTCAGAGCATCGATAAGTTTCAATAAACTGAAAAATATACCATTACGGTATGCAGTATAGTGATAGAAATCACATTTGTTTATGTAACTTGTCCTGATGAAACATTTAGAACTTTGTTTTAATATCTGTTACATTACATTACATTTTAAAGGATAGTATTTTTATTTAGGGCACTAGAATTGACAAGATCACAGCCGCAAAATTCCCTAAAAAACCCTACAAGAAGCTAGTAATATTCTTTTATAATCACTTTATCATTATCACAATAGTTCCACAACACATGGTGATAAAATTTAAAGTCCATATCGCCCGTCCCTAGACAGCAAGATGTTGAATATTTAATCCTTTCTGAACATACTGCATCTGAAAAAAATCTTCCTACTTTTTAGATTTATTATCAAGGATCAGGTGCCTTTCAATGTGATTCCTTCCCTTTGAACTTTTTTGGATTGCTTTCTGAAATGTAACAATATCCTAAAGGGAACGGTGTGTGTGTGTGTGTGTGTGTGTGTACTTGTATGTCTATCGTGGTGTGGACACAAACGTGACAGACCAACGTTGTGTGGACAATTGGCATTTTAAAGACATTTTGCAAGGTCCACACAATGAAAATGTATTTTATGAAGCCAGGAGCTACTCCATCAGTACCGCGTCATACGAAGGGTTACCTGCACTGATCTTTGAACTACAAGATTCCAGGCTCACCTTAACTTTACATAATATAAATACACTTAATGCTTTTGTCATTTTTAAATCTGGGTAAATACAAGTATCAATAAAAAGGAAATTAAAAATATCATTTTAAATGCAGCTCATTGGAGTGTTTTGCTATTATTTTAAAACAGGCCTGAGGGCCCCACATGGGGTCATTGGGCCCCATGTTGGTGACCCCTGGTCTACACAGTGATGTACATACCAACGTGTGTGTGTGTGTGTGTGTGTGTGTGTGTGTGTGTGTGTGTGTTACCTAGAGAGGTTAGGGAGCGAAGCAGCAGAAGAAGATGCGATAATGGAATAACATTCAGAGTCATCTGAAAACAGAGATAACCAGTCAGAGACTCCTGAAGCGTTGTCTCCATACAATCCAACCAGAGTTCCAGGAGAGCACAGAAATCTGGATTTATTTTCTCTTTTCTGTCTGTACCTGTTGGAAATGCATTTGCTGGGATTTTCCCATTGGTGCAAACTAAAATAATGATTTAGATGACCAGGTGCTTGGATTCAATAACTAATAACTGGGAATCCATCGAGCAGCGGACGGTAGGAGCCTGCAGTGGTGGCTGTTACTCCATCCCTAAAGATTCATCCCATAGTGATTTTTGGATGCATGTTACTTTAATAACTTAGTCAACCTGACTAAAAGCTTTTAGGATCTGAGTGAGTGAATAAAACGGCACTTTTAATCCGCTCACCGTCACCACTGCAGTCACCTTCCAGCTCATCAGGAAGCTCCTCCTCAACCCCATCCACCTGCATCACACACTCTGACCTGGAGAAACAAAGCAGGAGTGAAACAGTCCACATGAAATGATCCAAGGACAAGAAGACGAGCTAAAAGCATCAACTAACCCAGTCAGCTGCTCCTCTGTCACGGATGGAGATGAGGTGAGGGACTGGGCCGGTGTGAGGTGGATGGCTGAAATCTGGTTGGTCACTGAGCCCACCAAGGCTCCTGCAGGACACGGAGCCACATCAGTCATAGGGCAGAGTCAGGTAGGATTCATTACCAGGATGGCCACACATGACCAAAAACAATCCTTTTATGACTTTAACCTTTTAAAATCAGGTTTAAACTACTGTATTTTTCACACCATAAGGCGCACTAAATATTCTTCCCAAGTGTGTAATATCACCGCGCCCCTTCACGTACGCAGCTATCTGTCCGTCTCTGCCGGGAGGACTACACTTCCCAGCAGCCCCCCCCCCCCCCCCCCCCCCCCCCGTCACTGAGAACAGAGAGGACCTGATGCTGTGCGTCCTTGTGACGGCCTGCTTGTAGCAGCTCAGTGCATCAAGCTCGGTGTCGCATAGAAAACAGGTCCATGTGACGACTTCTTGCCTCTAAGAAGTCCTAAAAGTTAAGCTGTGCGCGTAGAACGTGGAGAATGTGGGGGTCTTTACATGAATTCATTTCTAGTTTTGACATTACAGTCAGGCAGTCTGGTAGACAGCTCAGGGGTCTGACCAGGTGGTGACACAGTGTACCGTAATGCTCCGAACATCAATGAGCCGAGCAGCTTGTTGCTTACTAAAGTCCGACTTTAGTAAGCACACGTTTTAACAGATTTGAGTGCACTGTACCACATAAAATAAAAACATTAAAAATAAAATGGGTCAGTAATCCCAATGGTAAGCATATATAAGGCACACCTTGAATTTTTGAGAAAATTTTAAGTTCGCCTTATAGTCCAAAGTGAGGTTAGGTGTTAATTGGGATCTGCAGATCCCACTGATTCTTCATGCTTGTGTCACATGCAAGAGGATTAGAAGATCAAACATAAACTGATCACCTTCTTTAGCGTGGAGCTGTGTGCGCTGCAGCTGCTGGCCGTCACCGTGCTCAGCCACCATGTGGACGCTGCATGAGGAAGCAGGTCCACTGCGGCTGGCCCGCCGGCTCCATGACCAACTCTGGGGCTTGCTGTTTGAGGCTGCTGCTAGAACAGCTGGAGGACCACCTTTAACCAGCAGCTGATTGGTTAAAGACGGCCGTGATGCTCGGCCGCTTTGCCACTGGCCGCGTTTTGATGCCGTTTTGGCCGAATGGCTCCTCCGTGGCGCGTTCGTCTGCCTCTTTGTGCTCCGCGTTTCTAGTTTTGTCCCAGTGTGGCTGAAACTCCACAACTTTGTTCCCTGATGTTTGGAAAGCTTAAGGCAGGGCTGAGGCACTGGTGGGGAACAGAAACAGTCTGAAGCCTCAGGCTGAGGACATAAAACAGAAGAAGTGTCACCAGAAAATCAATTCACAAAAAAAGGTCACACAAAGGATTGATACCGCTTTGACTTTGTATTTCACTGAGATTTCAAGTGCTAGTCACCCTAGAAAGAATAGGATCTGTGGCTTTTTTTAATCTGAAAAATGTCGAGCCAGCTAATCAGATCCAGCAGAATCAACTGCTTTCTAGTAACGCCTCATTACAGTCCAAGTGTGTCTGACTGCAGCTGTTCTGGTTCTAGACCCAGAGGTTCCTCAGAGAACCTCAGAGAACAAGCAGCATCACAGAGACCAAGGAACCCAGTGGACACGTCAGGGAGGAAGCTGGGGTTGGGTTCTAAAAGAACAAACCAAGCTTTAATTTCACAGAGAAAGAACAACTATTAGTGATTCATGCCAGAAGTCTGCTTTAGAAAACATTGCCTAGGATCCATACTAAAGGTTTGCAAATGTCCAAAAGCCATAATCAGATGTTTTCCCTTCACAGATCCCAGCTGTAGCTGAGCGTTTGGTACCAGGTTCTGCCCAGATTCTACTAGAAATGCTCAATGACACCAACCTCATGAATGTTAATGTGTGTCACAATGAGCCAGGTGACTGCTGTCATTTCATGGTCACCAATGGCAACCTTGGAGAAAAGAGCAAACAGACTGTAGAAGATGTCCTAGAAAGGACATGCTGGCCCAAATGTTGGAACTTTCCTATTTAATTAAAAATTGCTGTTTGTGAAAAGTAAAAACTCATTACTTAAAAAATTTCAATATTCTCCGTCATATTTTTCACCCATGGAGGTCACCATTTTTTCACCAGCGCAATGCATGCTGGGTTGATGACGTGGTCAGGTCCTACTGGACTGGAACCCCTCAAGAAGACTTTGAGTCATTCTTACCAACAAAATTGCTAACAGGAGGGCGTTACCCTCACAAGCTAAAACCAATACGTGCCGACTATTTTTCTCCATTAGGGCGCCTAAACGGGCGTTACCGGAGCGAAGACCGGAGCAAAGAGCGGAGCGATCAGATCCTGACACCACACACAGAGTGCTACTTTGGCTTTACACGTATATGTGATCGTCTAATTCAAAGAATGCCAATAAAATCAAGCAAAGTTGCTGTTTCTGATGTGACAAAGAGTCGGAATGCTGTGCAGTGATTGGGTGATATTCACTGTTCTCACAAACGAGGTCAGAGCAGTCAGTGATTGTGACTTATTCCTGGATAATGACCTGTCCAGTTCATGGCAGAAAGTCTGAGCAATGACCTGGAGAGAAACGTGTCTCAGAGGCAAAAAGCAAAGCACAGGGCCACCAGCGATATTTTTTACAACAAGCAGGGGAGGAAACGGGTCCCCGTATACGCGCTCACCATCAGCTGGGCGCTGCGCCGCCCTGCGGCGTGTCCTCTGACGAACAGCTCACAGCCTGATGGAGAGTCTGGGGGCGCGTCACCTGTTGAACGGGGGAGCGCTCTGCAATGCTGACCTGCTTCCAGGCTGAGGACTGTGGGCTTGGGTGACCCCTCTCAGCGGGGCTTCCTTAAACGCACCGCTGGCGGGCACTTTGCTTGGCTTTGGCTGGTGCCAGGTCCTGAGTTGGTCTCTGGGTTGCGTTCTGCTTTTCTAGCTGGCTTACCAACCGCTCTGTGGCAACATGGTGACTCCAGGACGTTGAACTGTGTCCACCCTCTTTCTCCCACACAGGAAAAGCAGATGAAGACACGGAGGAAACGACAGCAACGCCAGAGGTGGGTCTCGCTTGTTGGCCTTGGGGGAGCTCCGTGGGAGGGTTCTGGAAAGACACCCTTAAAGGCAGCCGTGGGAGAATCACGTGCACTGGAAACATCCCCCTGACATTCCCTCCCACCCAGGGCCGATGACTGGTTGGTGGCAATGGTGCGGCGTTGCTGCAGAGGATAGAGAAAGACGGTGAAGACTCCCTGCTCAGAGGCTTCTTCAGCAGGAAGGAATTAGAAACGTCAGCTCCAACTTGATGAAGAAGTTCTTGATGACCCCTGACCAACAGCGCTCATGGCTGCCCCCCAAAATGCCAAAGTGTGCAGATCTCCCCCCCTCCCCCGTGGAAATCAGGACGTGGTGAGCTGATGATCCGAACCCTCTGGGGCCACGCAGTCTGAATCAGGACAGATGTGCCATCACATGGGACGGTGACGATGGTGAGGTTGAAGCTGACGACAGAAGCACCAAGGGCTCCTGGAAGGCTGTCAGGACCGGAGGACTGCAGACTGGGGAGAGACCTGCTGGCTGCCGCTGGTAGCTGGGGGACTCCATGGAAGCAGAGAGGCACTTAACGGCACAGCTTCAGCCCTGAAACAGTCCAAAGTAAAGGAAAGTAGTTTGAAAGGGACCAGATGAAAGGCAGACATGGTGATGAGGGGAAGTGGTTACACAGCATGAAGAAAACAACAGACAATACAGGAAGGAGTTGATCTGGCAGGATCTGAGCCTCAGAGCACACGCTCTAACTGTCTAGCTGTGGAGGCAAAGTGTCCAGTCGTGTTTAGACTCCACGGGAACCCTGGTGACATCCTCCTTCACCCTGGTCACCTGGTCAGGGAACGCTTTTCTGCTCTCCGTCGTTATTCATCATGCCAAACTGCGCCCGTCATCTATCATCTCTAACCATCCTTCCCCATAAAACTTTGGGACATCTCTCCGCGGCTCCAACGCCACGCCACGCCACGCCACCCCGCCTCCCCTCTCTCTTTTCTGATGCCCCCCCCATGTCCATCCGCTCCTCGTCCCGCAGATCTCTCTCTTCCCACAGACTCGTGTCCAGGGAGGGAACACCTTCACGTGGGACCCCCCACCTCCAAACTAGCTGACAAACAACCGTTTAACGCGTGGAAATAACACTGCCACGCGTCAGAGAGGCTTTTATTGTCTTCTTGACTCGGGTCGGCGTCTCAACCACCGAGCACCGAGCCACGGTCCGTTACGGAGCAGCCTCCGTACCTGCATGTGTTTACCGCTTCGCCGGGAGGTTAGCTTAGCAACAAGCTATCAGAGTCACGAGCTTCCACTCACCGCTCCTCATCTCCTGCCTTACTGACGTCATCTTCAGCGCTGCTCCGCTCCGCGCGTTTCCGTCACTTTCTCTGACAGCAGGAAGCTAGTTGGAGTTTACTAAACAAAAACAGCCGCGGAGCGAGAGCAGCACCGCGGTCGAAGATCGTCTATTCCGCGTAAACGCTCCTTCTTTTTCTGCTTCTTCTTCTTCTTCTTTTTTATGGCGGTTGGCAAGCAACTTTTAGATGTGCATTACCGCCATCTACTGGAATGGAGTGTGGATCGGGACGCTAACTTTAAACACCCCCCTCAAAGCAAAACAAAAACTTATATCTTTTCTATCAATTTTGTTTTCTTGAGATAATTAATTAAATAACTTATATCTTTAGAAGTAGAAATTTTTCCTAAAATATCTTGTAAATTTAACTGTATTTTATTTTCTTGTAACCGACTAACTAATTTCCTTCTCTCAACAGAATATTTTGTACAGAACAACAAAACATGTTTTACCGTCTCTTCTTGACCACAAAAATCACAACTTCCATTTCGATGTTTTCCTATTTTAAATAAATTACTGTTTAACCTTGTATGTCCAAAACGCAACTAGATATAACTGTTTCCTCCTTTCTATTTCGTCCTGTTCTCCTCATTGCACCAACTTTTCTTTGAATACTGTACAGCCATCTACCAGTTCTATCTTCCTCCCACTGTCTCTGCCATCTTTCCTTAACCTTTGTTTAATAATAGATTTGATTTCTTCTTTACTAACTGGAACTAATATATCAATAACACTATATTTTGAAGCTTGTTTTGCATATTTATCTGCCAACTCATTCCCTCTTATTCCTATATGTGACGGTATCCATGTAAATATAACTAATAAACCCATTTCTTGAATTCTATAAGTTATTAACAGAATTTCTAATAAAAGATCCGGTCTACTATAATAGCGTGATTATTTTTCAATGAATATAATGAAGAACTTGAATCAGAACAGACTATGCTTCTTAATGGACGGACTTCCTCCCATCCTAAAGCTAAAATGATTCCCATCATCTCTCCAGTATAAACTGATACTCCATCAGTAATTCTTTTACATTTTTTAACTCTGAATTCTGGAACAATGAAAGACACGCCATTACTGCTATTTGAGTTTTTAGATGCATCTGTAAAAACTTGGACATATCCATAGTACTTATTATCTAAATATGAATGAATCAAATATGGATCTGAAATGTTTTCTCCTTTCCTTTTCTCCAACAAAGTCAAATCAACAACATTATTATGAAATAGAGACGGGGAAACTGGC